>NW_015633542.1:887619-909339 GCF_001515625.1 Sinocyclocheilus rhinocerous
TAAATTTTTTTTGCTATAAAAACACCACAGTATACATCCACTGAAATACAAATGTTGTATCATGTATTTTTTCTGCGAACAGCTGGAAAGAGGTAAACTTGTTTTAAGCTACGTTGAACCTTGATGGTATATCATGCAAAGTTATTTGGTGATAGTCGTGTTGAGAAGTTGATGAAATCGACGAATAAGCTTTCATAAGGTAAGTAGACTCATGAATTATAGTTCTAAAACTATTGAAAATATATTTAATATACATTATAAAACAGTTATTTAGCATGCCAATAAATCCACTTGAATTTGAAACCGGACGCCTAACAAAAGCTAAGATTGATTCCTGACACTGATTAAGGTTTTAATTTTCATCATTTCTTCAGGTTTGTGTCATTAGTGTCTGTTGTAGGTGTCCTTGTTTTTGGGATTCCAGAATGGCATTTTCACATCAGTCAACAAGACAAGACTGAATACTAGTTCATGGGATAATAGTGCTGTTTGTATCAAATACCTTCCTGCAAGGCACTCTTGAATCAGTGCAGATTTGACAGAACATACTTGGAAACGTTTCTTCAGTTGTTTTTAAGCTGTACATACATACCGGAAGATTTGTACACGCCTTCCACTCAGATTTCTGAGAAAAATAAATTTCTTAAAGGAATAGTTGACCAAAAAATGAAAATCTGCTGATCATGTACTCTGCCTCAAGCCATCCAAGATGTAGATGAGTTTGTTTCTTCATGGGAGCAGATTTGGATAAATGTAGCATTGCATCACTTGCTCACCAATGGATCCTCTGAAGTGAATTGGTATGCCGTCAGAATGGGTGCCACACCATGAAATCTCCTGTTGTCTCTCACATCAAAACCCACCACCCACATATTTGTTTAGGACTGTTTTGGACAGTTTTAGCTTTTAAACGGTGCTTGATCTGTGCAGATTTCTCTCCTGATTCAGACGAGACAACTTTTTTCACTGGAGGAAGCGTTATTATGGATTATGAGCAATGGTTTGAAGTTAAAAATGTCTTGATAATGGATTTGTTTCTTACAAACACGCAGCTTTTGTCTTCTCCAGATGTTCACTGATGGACTGGAGTGGTGTGGATGACTTGTGGATTATTGTGATGTTTTTATCAGCTGTTTGGACTCTCATTCTGACAGCACCCATTCACTGCAGAGCATCCATTGGTGAGCAAGTGATGCAATGCTACATTTCTCCAAATCTGAAGTAGAAACAAACTCATCTACATCTTGGTTGGCCTGAGGGTAAATAAATTGTCAGCAAATTTTCATTTTTGGGTGAACTACTTCTTTAACCCCATTACTGTAACACCCCTGTGGACTGTTTGTTGTGGTTTCTTCCTCTTTTGTTGGTTTAGCCCGTTCAATCATTAGTTAATTATCCTCAGTGTGCTCACCTGTCTGCCCCTCGTTATCTGCCCTATAAGTTCCTGTCTCGTGTATTCTAGTATTGTCGGTTATTGTGAATGTTACCCAGAGTGTGTGTGTGTGTGTGTGTGTGTGTGTGTCTCACCTACCTGAATCTGCCTTGTTGTGTCTACATTAAACATCCTTATTTGAATCCCTGTCGTCCTCGTCATCCTGCCTGCCATCCAAGACCATTTTAAACTCTGGGTTAAGAAATGTTTCACAATGGTATTTTTCAAGGCTTATGAAGCCCTTTTTCAGAACAACAGCAGTGCAAACCCAAATTACATTACATTGCTAAATGTGTGCCATGTGATGCTTAAATGTTACAGCAAGTTGTTCAGGAACAGAAAACCGCTTACAAGCTAAACAATGCTAACCTCATTAAATATTCATGCACTTTGCACAATTACAAAAACGTTCATGCTGTAATTATTTTAGCATGCATTTGAATAGTTAACATGGTTTGCATTTGTGTAATTAATGTTGTTAATCTTGTAAATATGCAAACAAGAACATCAAATGTACAAAACTTGACTAAGCAGACAATAGAATTAAAGGGATAGTTCACCCAAAAATGCAACTTCTGTCATCATTTATTCATCCTCAAGTTGTTCCAAACCTCTATGGGTTTCTTTTTTCTGTTGAGCATAAAATAAGATATTTTGAAGAATGTTGGTAACCAAACAGTTGACGGTAGCCATTGACTTTCATAGTATGGAGAAAAAAAAATACTATGGAAGTCAATGGCTACCATCAACTGTTTGGTTACCAACTTTCTTCAGGATTAATTTTTTTGTGTGTGTTCAACAGAAGAAAGAATCTCATACAGGTTTGTAAGATTCAAGAGTTTTATTGTCATATGTACAGGAAACACTCTGTTACACTATACAGTGAAATTCTACTCTGAGAATCCTCTAGCTGCCTGGACATGAATATGAGGACAAAAACCACAAGTACTCAATACAAAAGTTATAACAAAAGTATTAGTGCAGTGTGTGCATATATAAGTGTGAATATGCAGTGAAGACATATAAACAGTGTATGTAAACATGTAAGCATACAGTATATACATTATACATAAAGTGTCATATATATTGTACATAGGTGTTATGTAATGTAACACCTATATATACTGTATATAATATATATAACACTAACTAATGGAAGGTGAGTAAATGATGACAGAATTTAATTTCTGGGTCAACTATCCCCTTAAACTGTAAAGCTAAAAAAAACACATGGAAAAAGTGCTATTTTAGTGTATAGAAAGGGCAGTGGAAGTAAACTGGATGTGACTGCAGTGGCTTTTGTTGTAGTGAAGGTGGGCCTGTCGGGTCAGCGGGGTCTCCAGAGAGATCGCTTCTATCTGAACTTTATCGGCTGAAACATCTGTTGTAATTTCTGTCAAATGAAACTTTTATTACCTGATCATTAAAGTCTTGGCGATGGAAAAAACAGATGTCGGCGCTGTTCTTACGACCGCTGCGTTTTATGGTGTTGGTGAAAATTGAACCAAAGGGAGGCCTCCCTTCCACCTCCATTATAAAATTAAGGGGGAAATGATTTCCACATTCCACGGACAAGAGGGGCACTAGCGGGGCGCTGAGAGACTAGCGGCCGGTGTGTGACGGGTTAGCGGACTAGAACATGCTGAACTACTCACAGAACCACCACAGACTGGGAGTTTATTAGTGCTGGGAAGGGCTCTACTGTGTTTATTGGTGCCGCACCGAGACTCGAGTACATTAAAGGGGTCATATGATGCGATTTAAATTTTTCCTTTCTCTCTGCTTTATGACATTGACTTCAGTCATGTACAAAACCAACAGTCACAATGATAGGGTGTTGCTATGTGGTTGCTAAGGTGTTCTGGGTGGATTGTAGCATGTTGCTAAGCAGTTTTGAGATTATTAGATTTGCATAACGCCGCGTAACTTTTATTTTAAAAGTAAAAGTAAACGAAGGTGTAACTTTTATTCTCGCTGTAGTATTGTTGCCGCCGCCGCCATGTCGTGGAGGCGCTGTGTGCTTCGTTGTGAAAGCGAAACTACTTTGTTTGGCCTTCCAAAAGAGGGTGATATCGCTTCGTCATGCCTGGAGCTGAAAAATAATGTGTTTTTTTAACCTTAAACAGCATAAACACATTTCATTACACCAAATACACAAAATAATGTTCTTTTTAGCAACATCATATGACCCCTTTAAAGGAAATCTGCTTTATGACATTGACTTCAGTCATGTACAAAACCAACAGTCACAATGATAGGGTGTTGCTATGTGGTTGCTAAGGTGTTCTGGGTGGATTGTAGCATGTTGCTAGGCAGTATAGAGGTTGTTCTAGGTGGTTGCTAAGACATTGCAATGCGATTTAGCTATGCAGTTGCTAGGCTATTGCTATGTGGTTGCTAAGGTGTTCTGGGTGGATTGTAGCATGTTGCTATGCAGTTTTGAGATTATTATGGGTGGTTGCTAAGACATTGCAATGCAGTCACTATAGTATTTAGTTATGCTGTTGCTGGGTGTTGCTATGTGGTTGCTCTGGCGTTCTGAGTAGTTTTTAGCAAGTTGCTATGCAGTTTCTAGGTTGTTCTGGGTGGTTGCTAAGACATTACAATACAATTGCTATAGTATTTAGTTATAAAGTTGCTAGGGTGTTGCTATGTGGTTGCTAACGTCTCCTGAGTGGATTGTAGTTCAGTTGCTATGTGGTTTCTAAGGCACTGTGGTTGCTAAGACATTGCAATGCGGTTGATATAGAATTTTGTAATTCAATTAAATTCACGTTTATTTGTATAGCGCTTTTCACGATAAAATCGTTGCAAAGCAGCTTCACAGAAAATGTTAGTTTCTACATTATATTTAGGAGTAGCTTATCAGTGGTGACTATGTCAAAGTGATGTCCATATGGCAGATATACAGGGGGAAAAAACACATGCAGTTGGTTAATGACATGTATGTTATGCAGTTTCTAGGGTATTGCTATGTGGATGCTAAGGTATTCTGGGTAGATTGTAGGCTGCTAATACATTGCACTGTGGTTGCTATGGTGTCCTAAGTATTTTGTTAAGCATTTGCTAGGGTATTGCTATGCGGTTGCTAAGGTCTTCTGAGTGGATTTTAGTTTGTTGCTGTCTGGTTGCCAGGATCTTGCTATGCAGTTTCTATGGTCTCCTAAGAGACTGCTTGCTTGTCCAGTTGCTATGTGGTTTCCAAGGTGTTCTGAGTAGTTTTTAGGATGTTGGTATGCAGTTTCTAGGTTGTTCTGGGTGGTTGCTAAGGGTGTTACTATGCAGTTGCCATGGTGTCCTAACAGGCTGTTGGTGCGTTGCTACATGTGTTCTGAGTGTTTTTAGCACATTGTTATGCGACCGTTAGAGCACTTAAGGGGGTCTGAATACTTTCCGTACCCACTGTATGTCGTTTCTAATGTGTTCTGAGTGTTTTTAGCACATTGTTATGCGACCGTTAGAGCACTGCTGTGTGGTTGCTAAGCTGTTCAAGGTGTTTTTATCATGTTGTTATGCAGTTGCTAGGGCAATGCTGTGTGGCTGTTGAGCTGTTCTGAGTGTTTTTACCATGTTGCTATGTGGTTGCTAAGATTGCTAAAGATTACAAAGGTCTTCTGAGTGGTTTGTTGTTTGTTGCTATGCAGTTGCTAGGGTGTTCCTATGCAGCTGCCGAGGTGTCCTAAGAGGTCATTGGTGCATTGCTATGTGGTTTATGAGAGGTTCAGTGTAGTGTGAAACACATTTCTATGTGGTTGCTAAGGTGTAGTGAGTGGTTGCCAGGGGATTTCTACTCTATGTGGTGCCTAAGGTGTTCTGAGTCTTTTTTAGGATGTTACTAGGCCGATTCCAGGTAGTTGCTAAGGTGTTCCAGGTGTTAAGTGGCTACCCCAAAAGTCAAAAGTATCCTCAAGGGGAAAATCATCTGAAAAAGAGGTGAAACAACCTTTTTCAACATTATTCATTATTCATTAAAGTATAAGCAATTTAAGCTTATGCTCTGCTTTTTCACTAAATATATTCACTACCGCTTTATGGTTTTAATATTAGTACTGGCATCAGCTAAATGCAGACTTAAATAGAAACGAACTTCATCTCTTTTGGGGAAAATGTACATGATGTTTTGGAAATGGGTTCTAGTTCTTTGCTCGTGAGGGATGGCAGACAGAAGTGAACTGGTGAATTGAGAGGAAACTCTCCCTGATCTCTTGCTGTTCACAGCGTGTTTGACCGGCTCAACAAAACTCCAAGAGAAGAATAAAGATAAAGACAATGGCTGCTTTTATTTTCTTTTTTAGCCGCACATTCCACAGAAAGCGTTGAGATCGGCCACCCTCCTCGCGAAAATGAATCACGGCCAGACAAATTCGTGTCTGGGTTGCGTTACTTAACTACAGTCATAGGTAAGGTTACCAGATTTTTCCTCATCCACACTCTTGCTCGCCTGCATTCAGACTCTTTCTACCTTTCTGTCTCGGCAGCCAGACTGTTGCCATCTCTGTAAATAAATCTAATCCACTAGCATATCACACACACATCTGAATCACTGCTTATTGTAACCAGATGATGGTCACTGTATAATGTTTCTTTTTACATTAATAAAGTGTGAACTTGATTTGACCCCCGGATATAGAGTGTTGTTACAACTACATGCACCACAATCTGATATCTGTCTTTGATTTTAATTGCATTAATAGACAGACCGGGGCTAGTTGTCACATTTTTTATGTCAGTTTATTTTTAAACCCACAGACACAAAACTTAAACTCTTAACTGCAAAAAAGCTATTGAACAGTTCAGATACAAAATATAATTAACTAGTTAAACTAGGTGTTTGAACCCAGCATATACAACCACTGACTGTAAAAACCAGCATTTGCACAATTACACATTTGATTCAAGGTGCTTGTGACAACTTCCTGTGTGACAACAAGCCCCCATCATTTGTATTTTGAGATGCTTCATTCAAACATCAGCTGCAGAACTGCTGAGAATAAACAAAGGACTCATAACAACATATCTTTAAGGCATTTTCAACATCACTGTTTGAGATGCTCACACAAATGTCTTATCAGATTATTTACAAGCCTTGTAAACTAGTTCAGACTCACCTCACAAATCTGGTATGTATTGGGAAACTAGTCAGTAAACGAAAGAGGAAATGCCATTAACAACTTGATTGGCCTGAATATTTTGTTTTCTTCACCTAATGTTTACCAAAGTAATAACTGCAAAAATGAATACAAGTTAATAGATTTAATAGATCTTATGGAAACCTGTATCCGCCAGGGAATAAAATTTTTTTTTTTTAAAAAGGTAATTGCGACTTTTATTTTCACAATTCGGAGAAATTTCTCCATAAACACAGAACTGTGAGATATAAAATCAGAATTCTACATTTTTCTCAAATTCAGAGTTTATATCTCGCAATTCTGACTTTTTATTCATGTAACATCCACATAGTTTCCAATGACAATATAGTTTATATAGAATAACATTTTAATTGAGAGTCGCTATCAAATGTAGTATTTCATAATAAAGGTATATTTACATTTAAGTACATATGATGAACATGAGTATGAACATGAGTATAATGAAACACCACAACACTTCTAATGCAAATGAAAATGTACACACATACTGTAATACCTGAGGACATTTCTGTTGATAACGATATGATGGTGATTTATGCTTCTCTTTTAACCGCTTTTGAAATGAAACTTTGGAAACAAACTGTCACTGTCCATTTCCAAAGAAAACTCACTTTACTGCTCATAATAAAAGGGAACTATGCAAAAGAGGAACAAAAATCAGCATGTTTATCCCGTTATTGTTACGTATCCGGTCCATGAACTTCCGTCTGCTAGCCATCAGAGGTCACCCTTTCCATTTTCATTGACTCTCGCACTACACACTGTTGCATATCATCCCGGACTACATATCCCATCATTCATTGCACTGATTGCACACAGCACTGATTGCACACAGCTGTTTCATATCACTCACTCACTATTTAACACTCAATCTCACTCCTTTCTAACTGCCGAGTATTGTATGCGCTTATCGCCAGCAGTGATAGCTACTCTACAGAGCCCTCGTTAGCTTCTCTCCACTTCCAGGTGGACCTGCCCTCCATCCCTCCCCCTTGTTCCGCCTCCACTCCATGCCCTCCGGAATCGTAAAGTGTTTTGGAGCGTCTGGAAGCCGCTTTTTGGGGGGGGGGCTCTGTTACGTATCCGGTCCATGAACTTCCGTCTGCTAGCCATCAGAGGTCACGACCCATGCCTGTTTCTGACCACGCCTGTGAATAAAGCTTGCACATGGATCCGCACGTCTCACGTCTCGTCAGCCACGTTACAGTTATAGGTCAGAACTATTGTTTAATTATTCTTTCACATTGCCTGGAAATCATACATAGTATATGACTTCTAGTTACTTTTTTACATCACAGTGTGTGAGGCTTCATTCATAGCAATTTACGAATGTAAATCTGCTGAAACACAGTATGAACACTGTGCAATAATGAAGACATAAATCATCATCATTTAAATGTGATCATCAGGATTTACTCTGTAACTTCCCTTGAAACATACATTAATAACTTTTCTGACAGTTATGGGGTTCATACTTGTGTTTAAACCATTGAAATAAAGTTTCAGAAAGGCAATCTCCTTCACAATCACACATTTGTTTTTCCTATCACTGAGCTGCATTGTTTTTATACTGAGCTAAATATATTGTCTGTCCCCTACCTTTAAAGGGTTAGTTCACCCAAAAATGAAAATTCTGTCATTAATTACTCACCCTTGTGTTGTTCCAAACCCGTAAGGCCTTCGTTCATCTTCGGAACACAATTTAAGATATTTTTGATGAAATCTGAGGGCTCTCTGACCCTCCCATAGACAGCAAGGTAACTACCACGTTCAAGGTCCAGAAAAGTACCAAGATGATCGACAAAGTAGTCCGTGTGACATCAGTGGTTCAACTGTAAAGTTACGAAGCTACGAGAATACTTTTTTGCAAAAAGAAAACAAAATTAACGACTTTTTTCCACATTTTCGTCTCTACTGCGTCACTTGTGGACGTGCGTTCACAACAGTACCATGACGCGTGAGTGTGGTGGCGCTGACCCAGATCCAGTGTCATGATACGCACATCCACAAGTGACGCAGTAGAGACGACAATGTGGAATAAAGTCATTATTTTTGTTTTCTTTGTGCAAAAAAGTGAGTAGCCTAATTAATGACAGAATTTTCACTTTTGGGTGAACTAACCCTTTCTGTACTCATACATTTCCAGTAAGACATTATTTAGTGTGTTTTTAAACAATGTAGATTAATTTTTTGCAGTTTTAGAAACTTTTACATAATAAAAATAAACAAGTTATATGGCTGATTTATAAAGCATTAAAGAGTAATTCAAATGGCCTTTCATGCCTGTTCTTCACGTTTCGCTATATTAGTGTGGTACTTTTTCTAAACTTAAGCCCATCCATGCATAGATAAATCTGCGCGCGCGCAAAGACAGAGCAGGATGGTCTCATTGTGGTGGAGCTGCACGCGCGCGTTGAGGACTCGAGCAGTAGGAGGAGGAACTTCATTCAGCTCGCTCATTTATTGAACGTTTCTTCACATTAGTGCGCACTCGAGTTCGCCACACACGCTGGGAACCAGACACACACGCCAGAGCTCTCGAACACACTGCGATCTGAGCGCTCGCGCAGCCGGATCATTTTCAAAATTCGAATGTAACAGCAGCGGCGGGATGCGACATTATCTCCGTCTGTCGGCGCTTTGAGCAACGCGCATCACGCAGGATGGAGAGGAAACTTTGCTGAACTTAAAGCCGTTTTTTTTATTTGCTTTGCTTCAGATATGGTGAGTGCATCGTTTACTCACTGATATTGTCTTGTTGTGTGTTGTATTTGACAATTACCAACAGGTAATATTTCCTGTCTTTATAATGCACTATGCATCCTTCATACTATGAGTTATGTTGTTAGAAAATCTATTAAAAACAGGAAAGTGCAGAAGGACGCGTTTGTTAACATTTTGGGAATGTTGAAAGGAGGGTTGAAGGTGCAGATATTTAAATACATTCTTTAAAATAAAGTTTCATTTAGGATCACAATAGTGTTATAGTGGTAGCCTATGCCATGGGAGAACCGTTTTATTTTTGCCCTTCCCTGTGCATTAAATGAAACCTAAACACTGATCTGAAGAACCAATAAAGAAACATCACTATTTTTAGAGCCATATAGAAATTCAGGAACCCTATAACCCTCTTTTTAAAGGAGTGCAGATAAAGGCTAGATCTAGTACTGAATGCAGTGCATTGAGTATTTCTGTTTTATTTAAGAAAAACAGATACTTGCATTATTCATATTATTGATTGTATTCTTATTTTATATTTATTTATTGCAGAACACTTTAATCAAACAATGTAAAAAATGCCTAAGTTTAATCGTGCTATAGTTTGAATTGAGTAGAAGATTCTAGTTGAGATGATTCAGTTCATACTCTTAAAAATGAAGACGAGGATCTTGAATAGTTACTAACTTCAGAAACATCTGCTATATCAAGAACTATATTTGGCTCTGTAGAGTAAAATAGATTTAATAGATAGATGAATAGATTTAAAAATCTGGATGTGTTATTATAGATTCTTCAGATTCGTTTTTTTTTTTTTTTTGGTTTCTGCGTTCTTTAAATAATCTAAACACATAATAATAATAAATCTCCTGCTGCTGATTGAAGTGGTCACTTTCCAGTCTGTTTAGACTTTAAAAGAACCAAATTCAAACCTCTTTGACTATCACAAAAATGAATAAATAAAAATGATCACCATTCTCTTTGCATTCACATTTCACATGCTTTGAAAATGGAGTCAGATTCTTATTCTCAGTATGACGATGGAGATTTGGAGTATGTGCATTACTCCATTTGGTAGCATGCCGATATTTTTGTTAATTTATTCAAAGCCATTTATGGATAGGTCAGATCACAAATGACTTAGGCTGAAATCAGACATAAATGCACCCAACACTTATTTAGATTATTTCCCCCATTGGAAAATGTTAGACGCACAGCACATCAAAGGTCATGTACACAGGGGCAAGTTCGATTTAACGCTCTCGTTTTTAGTGTATAATAACATCAGGTCTCACTCTGAGCTCTCTTTCCATCATGGTTCTGATTACTAACCCTAATAAATTGTGAATAAGCTGCACAATTCCTGCTCGAGGAGGCCCGAGTTCCCCATCCTGAGACGCCCCCTCTTAAGAAAACATGAATTAATTCCTAAAGTCCTCTGTAGCCAAAGGTTTCTGGAATGATAAATATTTTCATAGGAAGCACAGCTCTTCCTGAGTTTATCAGCGCTCGGTTCATTAGGGGCCGGCCGGTGTTAACCCCTCGGTTTTAGGGTGAGGCTGGAGGCCTTGAACTCCGCTTCTGCTTTGAATTGTCAACCGATCCTCTGCTTCCAGATGGAAGATAACCTCGCCCGTAATGAGCAAAATATTTAGCTAGCGCCAATAGAGGGATTCCCGAAGTCTTGTGAGTCTTGCGCAACTGGATGTGATCAGTAGCGAAGAGCCGTTGTCACAGTTAACACTTTGCCACATCATCAGACAGTCGCGACTGTGGCTCAAAGTCCTGGCCAAGGAATTTTTCACTGCTCAGGATTAAAGGTATGAAAAGCCTATAATGCATATATAGGAAAAGAAGCCTTCTAAACAAACATGAATTTTAATAGTGCAACATTCTTACCAATGTTAATAGCAACAAGGCAAGCATCACTGCCATTATTGATCATAGTTGGAGAATTTTTTTTTTTCTTCTGAATCTCTAGTCTGTCTTTTCCCAAAACAACTGTTGATTTGAGTGTACAGGAATGCTTTAGCAGCGCAGTTACGGTCAGAGGCCCGACGACAGTGGGCTGAACTTCACATAAACTCCTCACTTTGATCAGACAATGCTCTAAACGTCTTTGATTACAACCAAACATTCTTTTGTAAAGAGAAGAAACTGTTGTGATCAAATGTTGAATGTTTTGGGTGATTTGCATTACTTTTGAAGGTTTAAACATTGATTGTTGATTATGGTTGGCTTTCCAGACAAGAAATATCAGAGAATTTGTCAAATTGTGATCTGGAGGTCCTTTAATGGGTTTTTTTTTTTTTTTTGAGATGGGAATTATAGCTATAAAGCCATAAAATATTATGGAGTATATATATATATATATATATGAGAGAGAGAGAGAGAACAACATTATCAAAAACAATATTTTTGCGGTTTCCGTTACTAGGGTGTTGCTATGGTGATCTGGGTGGTTTCTAGGTGGTTGCTTACTGCTCCAAGTGAAAAGTCTCTGATATTTCCATCTCAGGTTCATCTTCATTGTAAATCTGTGGGAATTTCATCATTTAGTTTGTTCAGATCATTAGCCAAATGATGAGTAACACTAATAGTGATGCTTGACTTAACAAAAGACAATATACTGTGTGGAGAGATTCTATATGTTAATGTGAATAGGAAGCAACAGAGTTTTGTAGTTCCCTTTCAGTCTGTCACACACACACACACACACACACACACACACACAGTCATCCAAACCCCTCCTTTTCTCTACAGTCTCATTCATTTCACCAAACAGCAGGTGGTTCTCACACACACACACACACACACACACACACACATTTGCAGCCAATGTCACATGCATCACTGTCATGGAATCATAAAGCAAAGTGCTGAGTGTGTGTGTGATCCAATGCATTAAATAGTTTACAAATGAAAGGTGCTTTATTTTATTATTTTCCCTTTTTATTTAGAACATGATGGATGCAAACCAAAATATAACATTCATGCAACAAATGAAGGCTGATATGAAAATGACGTCATTACTGTTGATTGAGTGATGGCACCCAAGCAAAATTGGGACATTTCTACCATCACGCAGTATATACCGTTATACCCTTCAGCGCTGATGCGAATAATGTTTATTTGGGGATTTTTGACGACACCTATTGTATTAACAGCTCCAGCAGTTGACAGTCAAGAACAACAATACTCAACACTGCAGTCAATAACTCAACATTTAAATGATTAAAAGATTTCGGAAGATTAGCTATATTCTCTCTCATAATCAATTTCCAAAGGTGGCAACTGACAAACTTGGACCGTATACAATGTAAACAAATTAGTTCTCTTGAATAAGTTGAAATGTTCCTCGTCTCTGCCGCTCGGGCACGTTTACACATGCTAACCACCCTCAAGGCAAATAAGCAGGAACTTTTTCAACAGGTTTCTTTGATAAAGTCATATATCATTCAGCGACTGTCCACAACAATGTAAGCCGAGGATATTAGAATTTGCAGCTTACCATGTCGCAAGGTAAGAAGTTCAAGCCTGCTAACTGAATAAACTACTTGGTCTTCCTGGGTTGCACACACATTATGTAGACGACTGTTTTGCAAGTCATGCGAAAGCTCAGGTTTTTAAATCCAAGTCAAATAAGCAGCAAACTCAATTTCAAAGGAATATTCTAGGATAAATACAACTTAAGCTCCACTGAATAGCATATACTTAGGGTTAGTGATTTGAACAAAGCTTTAAACCAAAGTATAACATTTGTCATAACTCATTCTGCAGTATGCATGCTACGTACTTGAGGTGTGTTGTTACTTGTCTAATCATCCAAGCTGATGCTTTTCACCTGGTGGATGATAAAATGGGAAAAAACTGAATACCATAGTGACTTGGGCTAGTAAGAAACCACCAAAACACCCTAAAAAAACACTTTTAATTCAGTAAAACCACCCAGACAATCTTAGCAAATGTATTGCAACACACTAGCAACGTGTTTTGAGTTTTGCACATGCAAACACCACTCACAATTTCTTTACAAATGTCAAAATCTAGCTTCGAAACGGGATGAAAAGCATGTTTGCAAGTCTGAAAGATGATTATACCCTTGTGAAGTACACTTTAGCATGTGTTTAAAGAACTTTCTATAATATATGCTAACTTAAATGTTTGGACCCTTAAATGCATGTTATTTACAATGAAATTAAAATGCATTAAATGCAATTATATTGTGCATTATGCAAAATTCTATTAAATGCAAGTAGTTTTTGACCCCCAAAATAGGACCTAAGTGCATATTTCGATGTAATTTCATAATAAACTCTATTGTGTTTGAAATATGATTAAAGTGCTCTGCCAAATGTGCAAGCATTTATGGTAAACTAAACCATACTTAAAGGTCATTTCTGTCAAAACTTGTATGTCATGTATTTAAATGTATTTGTGATTTCACATCTGTAATGATGAAATTGCAGTTTATTACATTTCAAATTTTACTTTAAATGTTATATCAAATAACACACTACAGTTAATGTAATCAAGTTATTTAATCAAGTGCTTTAGTATGGTAGTCAACACATCAAAATAAGTGTACTTCTTTAAAGCACAACAAAAGATTAAAACACTTTGAATTTAATGTTATTACAAAGTGCATTTTTTAAAAAGTGTGCTTAAGTGTGTTAAGAAACAGTTGTGAAAATGTACTTTGGCCTTTCATTTCATTATTGTATTATCTGCAAACACAATATAAAAAAGATATATATACTTTCAACATCTGAAGTATAATACAAGTGCACATTCAATACAATTAAGCACACTTCTTTTTCACAAGGCTAGTCAGTGAAATGTTATCTCAGAATAGTTGTTCTTTCGTTGTGCATGTGATTTGCATGCAGTGAAAACACACAGCTCTCTCTCTCTCTCTCTCTCTGATGCACTCGAGCCGTTTTAATGCAGTCTGAACCTCCCGACTACAACAGGCCAGATGTGTTACCTGACCGATCCTCTCATAAGACGGATCCTGGGAGGTCCACCAGCTGTCCCCATCCATGACCCACGTCTCGGGGAAGCGCTCCGGGGGTGAAGGGTCCAGCAGACCTGGAGGCTGGCGGCAGTAGGGATGAGGGGGATGGGTAGGATGAGAAATTGGGAACCGATGGGGCGAATGTCTGAACGGAGGGGGTCAATTACACACAAGTCGGGGGTTTTTGGGTGGGAGAGGGAATCCTTCCATACAAGCTGGCAAGAAAGGTGGCTTTCTCCTCTTGGAGGCTGTCATGTGGAAAGCAGAGCCCACCATGGCAGGCGGTTAGTGTTACACACAAACATGGTGGCCAGGAACGTGCGGCTGAGCCCAGGCTGGGCTTTTTAATAACAAAAGCCAATAAATTAAAAGTCTATCTGCAGGATGGAAAACTGATAGCTTTCCGAGGCTTTTCCTCATGGGATTTTGTGTGTGCTCATTTGTTTTGCACTTTTTCTTTGCTGTATTTATGGATGACAAGTATTGAACAACTAAAAGGAACTTGGAAAGAATAGAATGTTTTAGAAATGATTCTTTTTTAAATACAGAATTGTACGACAGTTTATATTGTGTAATAGTAAAAATGGGTAAATATGCCATGATTCTGGCTGAAAAGCAACGAGTAACTTGGAAAGATAAAAATGTAAACATGATTCATTTTTTTAATACAGAATTTTGTACGACAGTTTATATTATGCAGCAGTCAAAATGTGTAAATATGGACTTTCCAAAATGTATTTTGTGTGTGCTAGCTCACTTTACACTTTACTTTCTTCGCTTTACTTTAAAATACAGCATTGTCGTTATTCTGGCTGACACGCAAAGAGGAAGTTGGAAAGAATACAATGTTTTAGAAATGATTCAATTTGAAACCTGTTTTACACTTCTTTCCTGTATTTTCTGGACAGCAAGTACTGTCATGATTCTGGCTGAAAAGCAATGAGGAAAGATTCTTTTTTTAGTACAGAATTTGCACAACAGTTTATGTTATGCATTGGTAAAAATGTGTAAATATGGACTTTCCGTACTGTATTGTAGCATGCTAATCTGTTTTACACTTCTTCGCTGTATTTTCTGGACAACTAAATGATGCATTTTTTATATGTTTATATTATGCAACGGTACAAATATGTAATAATAAAAATATAATGAAATTATAAAAATGTGTAAATATGAATTTTCGGCACTGTATTTTATGCATGCTTATCCGTTTTACACTTTTCTTTACTTTGTTGTCCAGAAAATACAGCATTGTCATGATTCTGGCTATAAAGCAAAGAGGAACTTGAAAAGTGCAAAAAATACGCAACTCTTTGCGCTCAGCAGACAAGTTTTGCGTGGTAAAACATTTGTAAACTAAGAATAATATGTTTTAGAAATGATGCAATAGAAATTACACAACGGTAAAAATGTGTAAGTATGGACTTTCCACACTGTTTTTGTGCATGCAATCTGGCTGAAAAGAGAATATGCAAAAAATACTCAAGCAAGCTCTTTGCCACTCAGCAGAAAAGTTTTGGATCAAAGACTAAAAGGTTTTTAGAACGGATTCATTTGAAAGCAGAATGATACGATGGTTTATATTGTGCAACAGTTGAGATTTTACTATAAATATATTTAGGTAAATATGGCATAAAGTGAAAAAACAGCTGCTTTATAATATCAGTTTGACTGTTTTGAGTCACATTTTGCGTTTCATAAGTTGTTTTTGCACTGATGTCAGACATTGTTTGTTTCGAATAATCTTGAATAATCCATCGAGTTCAAAATAAAAAGAGAAAGTAATCAAAGCGCCTTTTATTTGAAAACTCTATAATTCACCAGATTTTCTAAAAAATAGGAGATTACTACATAGTTATGTAACGCACAAACCATTTTTAATTGAATTCCCAGCATCTATCTTGATTTATACGGTTAACATTATCGCTCACCTCTGTATTGTACATTACATCATTGTGCATATATGTCTTCATCGAGCCTGTGCAACGCTTATAAGCGTTCCCATGCTCTGCAGCGCTCCAGCATTGGTGAAATCCCCGGACAGTGATGTAAGCGCCGCCGCATCTCAAGAGACCATTATTAGGCTGTTACAGCCCCCCCATCGCTCCATTAGCGAGCTAAAGAGCAGACGCGTGTGGCCGGCCGGCTTTATTTACGAGAGTCCGAGTTCAAAGGCTGCAGACAAGCTTGAGCCCCAAAGGCAAGCGGCCACAGATGAGCTGTTCAGTTTGTGTGTGCGTTTCACCAAAAAAAAAACCCCACAGCTTAGCGCATCAATTGAAAAACTCCCACAGCATGCACAGCCAGAGCCTTGAGGTTCAACACTATGCCGTAAACGAGCTAGAGTAGCCTACGTCTGATGTTTGGATAAGACTATTTACCAAATGTCAAATGCATCACTGAACTATAACAAGGTGAAGAGTCTCAACGACAATCACTTTTCACTAGAGTTCACTAGAGTTTACAATACGAAACTACTGATTTTAATGGAAAAGTTGCATATTAAGCATATGGTATACAGAAAAACACAGTAAGGAAAAAACAGTAGGGATTTACAGCAAAACTGTAACAATAAATTCATTATTTTAGCTATAAGTTTAATGTTTGAATAAGACTATTTACTAAATGTCAAAAGCATCACTGAACTATAACAAGGTGAAGAGTCTCAACGACAATCACTTTTCACTAGAGTTCACTATGAAAGGACATTTACGCCACAAAATATTTAAAAAAATGACTTTTTATCTTACAACTTGGAAAATAATCCTACAAAATCCTACAAAAGGGAAAAAAAGTAATTGCAACTTTTTTTCTCGCAATTGCAAGTTAACAGTTTTTTCCTTAGAATTGCGAGTTTATATCTCAGAATTGCAAAAAAAAAATAAAAATCACAATTACCTTTTTTAATAGATTTTTTGATTCTGTGGTGGAAATGGACTTCCATAGTTTACACTGTGAATCCATTGATTTCAATGGAAATGTTGCATATCAAGCATGTACAGAAGGAAAAAAAATTGCAAGTAGACGCTTTGACACTCAAACAGAATTGCAAGTTTTGCAAGGAAAAATGTCAATAGTTTCTGATGGATATAAAATGTGTTACTATTGGTCTGCTGCCAGTGCATTTACTGCACTTGATTTCACCCTGTAATGTACGTGTTATCAAGGATTTTTCAGGAAATTTTGAGATCAAGGAACTGACTTTAAAAAATGTAAAAAAAAAAAAATTAAACTTGCAATTCAGAAAGAAAGCAAACTCAAGCAGAAAAGCTTTGCGAGGAAAAATCTATTTGTATTTGTAAATTTGTAGCACTTTTTGAGATTCCTCCTAGAAAAAAAAGGGTGAAATTTCTGATGTTTTTTTTCCCCCTGAAATTGCATGGGGTGTTGTTATTTTGAGTCTTTATTGTATAGTGGCTCAGGTTTGATTTTTAGACTGACCCTCAAAACACATGCGTACAAGTGTGTTAATTCTGCATATTAAACTGGGACACAAGAAAGCATTGCAAAAATGACGCACTTCGACTTCAATCTTTCAAAAAACAACGTGGTCTTATTTTAAATGCCTTGCTATGAATACATCCTTCAGAACAAATAAACTGAACAATGAAAAGAACAATGCGTTTCCACAGTTAATAACATTGTAAATCTAGTACATTTTTTTTAAATATATTTTCATTTTTTAAAATGTAATGTATATTTATAACATCATATTTTGTTTTAAAGTAGCTTGGTATTAAATTAAAGAAAACCAGTCTGAGGGACTAATCTCTCAATATTTTTTTCCTCTTCTTGGAAAGTCACAGAAACACAATCATGGATTTTCTTTTGCTATTGGAGCAAACGGGAATGCAGGAGTTACATTTGTTGTAGTTTCCGTTCACCACTATAGAAATGTAGCAAACTATGAGGAACCGGGGATATGTGAAAAGGGTCCATATTCTCCCCATTCTCATTTTTGGAGCTGGACTACCTGCTCCATTGATCCCTCAGCGAAACCCCGTGTGAGTTTAGAGGAAATGAAAGGGCAGATGGCTGCTCGCAGTCTGTCTGGAGTCACGCTGGAAATACGAGGGCTGCAGAAGTGCTGCATTGTTGTAGTGAGGTCACCGTGTCTCGCGGTTTCCCTTCAGGCAGTGCAGCGGTCACCCGTGAACCCGCACCCAGCGCCATATGGGACGTAGCCCTCAGCTACCGGCCAGAGAGCAGTTTGGTGGCTTTGACTGAACGGTTTAGATCACGGTTCGGGTTGGAGAGCTCGCTGTGAATCAGACAGCCATATGGCAAAGCTATGGCTCATGATTCGTTTCAAAGACAGACAACCTGCTCTCTAAACCCGGTCATAATGATCCCGTCAGGACAAGCCGAGCAGAGCGCAACAGGCGGGTCCGGAAGTAAAAATCACATTTGTTTTGTTCATAGAGGAACTGATTTTTAACTATAACTAATAAACCGTTAAAGACAGAACTACTGTGAGCTTCGAGCTTGTTCACTGGCATATGCTTTTGATGAAGACATCATCACTTTTTACAGCGGAGATCCTGGTGAGAAACTGCATTACCCATGATTCTGCAGAGAAAGTTTTAGTAATTTTGTTATGTGCTTTTGTCATTTTATTCACTTTTTAAGCATTTCTATTTATTTTCTAATTATTTTAGTATTCAGTATATTTACTTGAACTTTAACTCAGTTTTATTTCAGTTAGTTGCTAAGGCAACATTTCTTGCCTTCAGTTTTTTTAATCTAATATTTATATTTTATTATATTTTAATTAAAGAAAATCATTTTTAAAAATTGAACTTATTATATTTTAATTGCCAAGGCAATTATCATTTTCTTCTAGTTTCACTTGAAGTAATAAAAAAAACGTTTTTAATTTTAAGTTTTTATCTAATGTTTATATTTTATTATATTTTAATTAAAGAAAAAGATTTTTAATAGTTCAGAGAATCACAACAAGCAAATAGTGCCAAAAACACTAGTTCCTGAAGCACTAAACGCTCTCAAACTATATATAGTAGTTTGAGAGTGTGTGTGTGGGTATATATATACAGTGGGTACGGAAAGTATTCAGACCCCCTTAAATTTTTCACTCTTTGTTATATTGCAGCCATTTGCTAAAATCATTTAAGTTAATTTGTTTTCCTCATTAATGTACACACAGCACCCCATATTGACAGAAAAACACAGAATTGTTGACATTTTTGCAGATTTATTAAAAAAGAAAAACTGAAATATCACATGGTCCTAAATATTCAATATAATCAACATCTTTAAATCAGTAGTTATCTTTTATTTGCGATTCTTCATGGGATTGTAGTTCTTTCCCTCATTAAAGCTGTTAAGTTCACAGTTTTGTATCTTTGATTTGAAGCAAAAACATATTTGAAAATCTGAAAAAAATAGACAAAGTTTGTAATGTTGGTTTGGTTCATGGCTTGTAATTTTAAAAAATCTCAATGGAAAAAAATACTTCCGTAACCAACGGCACTAAAAAAGTGCAGCCGCTGTTGAGGGCTTCATCATGTGAGCAGTTCCTCAGCTGGTTTTCCTCCAGGACCACTCATGCTGGGTAAAAAGAGATGCACATGTGACAGTGCACAGTGATGTATGATGTAAGGCGTTGTGTGGAATACGATAGCCATGAAAGACGCCAACGCTAGCAGAACAGCGGCGAGGCCAGGTGAAGCGCTCTGTCCCGGCCGTGCCCCGTCCCGGGTTTGTTTTAGCTCAGTTTACCACTGTGAAAGGGGGTAGAGCGTTCTTTCCCATGCCCTCTCGCTCCGGGACACGCTCGTACCAGGAAACACACTGCGCATCACAGGAACTCTGGGAGGAAGTCAGGACTCCGCTGGGCGGCCCGCGCTCGTCTCTCTCTGGCCTTGTTTATTTTCTTGGGGAAGGTTTTGTTAGGAGTGGTGCGTCAGCAGGTGTGAGAAAACCATCAGTGTCAGTCGTTGCATCTCTGACCTGGAGAACTGCTCTTTGTGTTTTCTGAAAACAAGCAGACATATGTGAGAGCATGTTTATATGAGATTAAAGGGATAGTGCACTCAAAAATGAAAAATCAGCTACTCACCCCCATGTTGTTAGAAATTCATGTTTGTTTGCTAGACACAACATGAGTTATTCAGCACAATTTTGACCCTATTTTACTATTATTGATGTACTATTATACAGACATATACAGTATATATATATATATATATATATTTTTTTTTTTTTTTTTTTTTTTTGATTAACTTTTGGATGTATTTTCATTTAAAAAAGCAACATTTTGAAACTAGGTTTCACAGAGGTGAATTTGCATAATAAGAATAAGAATAAGAATAATAACAATGATTAGAAAAAAAAAAAAAACAGACAGCAGAAAGCACACAAGTAAGCTACAACACACCATTGAATAATAGAGTGTTTCCACATTCCGCTAAAAGTTTGAAATTGTTTTGTCTTGTAAAACATACAACAATAATATTTCATTTACAAAAAATTCAGTGTATGTGAACGAATGAAATCTCTGATAGAAAGAGATGATGGTATGTAAGAATATTCTTCGTACAGAATGTTTCCAGTGTGGGCACTTGTAATATCGGCCAATCACAGCGATTGTTATCCGACAGTTGTTTTGCTCTATTTCCTTGCCCTTAAAGATCCTGACACTGGCCACAGGTATGACAGAAGCTAAAGGTCACTTTTCTTATAGCCACAATGTAATTCTCCTTGCCCTTGAGTGGGATGTTGTGCTCAGCCAGGCTCGTGCCTATAGAGTTTATCCTTGAGCGAACGGCGTCTCTCATCGATCACTGAGATTGTGGAATTGCACGAGTGAACGTGAAGAGAATGTCTCTTTCAAAAGCCAGAGAACATTGGATATGAACAGCTTGTGGCTCTACAAATTGCTCTAATGCTTTACCCCCACCTGCAAATATGAGTTTTATGATTGAACCGGGAGACACTAAATGAAATCTGTCTTCTGATTTTATTTGACAGCGAAAATCTCTCTATCCTCAACCTCACCAAAAACTTTCTTCAAAGCTTATTAGAGCAGAACTTTCATCTCCGTCGAAAATGACTGATTAACATATATGAACAAATAGCAATTGATTGGAAGAACTGGTGAAGATCCTATCATAATAAAATGAAGGATAGCAGGTCCATTATCTCAGAGCTGCTCATGACTGAAAGCATCAATCTTTCATCACCATTATCTGAAGTGCACTTCTTGTTTCAGTCAATACCAAACATTAAGCTTGACTGAATCTATTGTTAGCCATTATAATATGATAATATAAAAGAATACTGACAAGCTGAAGGTCTCTAAGCAATCTTATTGGGTGTCAAAGCATTTGAGGAGACATTTTAATTAAGTCCTTGATGTTAAACTGACTTAAACTAGCATCCAT
>NW_015633542.1:909666-922261 GCF_001515625.1 Sinocyclocheilus rhinocerous
AATAAGCTTTTATTTTTATATTTTCAGTTTTTATCGTTAAGTTTCTATAATTTTCGGATGTGCTTTTTTCAGGTTTATTTAGTTTTTTACCCTTTATTTTCTAAATATTTCTATTTAGCTTTAATTTATTTTTATTTTATTTTAGTAGTAAATTTACTACTTAAACTTATTTTATTTCAGTTAGTTACCCAAGCCAGCATTTCTAATTTTTATTTTTCAAGTTTTTCATCTAATATTTATATTTTATTTCAGCTTTATTTCAATTAACGATTTTGAATCGTTTTAATTAGCAATAATAACACTGTTTGATGTTGCTCTTTTATGTACAAATTACAATAGTATAAAAAAGCACAAGAATTTATGTGAGAACCAAGAAGATTGCATATATAGTGAAATGTTATCTTACAAGTTAATAGATTTAAAAACAGAAATGCGCACATTTTTTATTTATTTTTTTTCTGTGTCTTGGTGGTCAATTAGAAGTCTTAGAGTTTATATTGACTCCTGTTGGTGGAAACAATGCGTTTGTGGAAATACAGGCCGATAAATTGCCTAATATTTGGTTGATCAATCAGGCCAATAACCATGACCACCAATTTTTTATTGCATTTTAAATAAATGTGCAAAATAAGCTTTTAAGTTTGCATGCAACTCATATGCATCAGCACTATATAAGCACTTTTTAGATATACAACATCATTTTCCGCCATTGAAAAACTCGATCAAATCCTATCACACGTCATTCAAAAGTACTATGCATTTCTTAAGAGCTAAAACTTTTGAACTGGAAAATGTTTCACCTTTGACACATTAAGAAATGTAATTATTTCAGCTTTGCTGTCATTATGACAGTCACGTGATATGTTTCTTTAATCACAAATATGCTGTACGGTAGTGTCGCAACTGTTTACTGAGAAAACAGAGCGAGCAGCAGCGAGACATTGTCTCTGTTTGTTTTAAACATTCGCTGAGTGCCACCCAACCGCAGGCGCCAAACCATCATTCACCTCGCTGCTGTCTGAACTGTCAGATTAATTAAAAAAAGTCTGCGTTTGAGGTCAATCGCACATGTACATGCCCACTCTTGTGTAATTGTATGAAAGCTCTCATTTTGGCTCTTATTTCACCATTTTGCTGCCCTTCCTTTTCCATCTTTGCTCCTGACAGCAGCTGCTCTCTTGATATTGCTCACATCGAGCGTCTCTCCGCCCCGGCCGACAGATGGAGGAGCCCTGAGGGAGAAACAGGGAGAAGTTTAGAGGAAGACAACAGCTTTTTGCTTCTTTTTGTCAGAAGCGACCTTACGGCAAGCGTGTGTCTTAGTCGAGATGAGAGCCAGGTTTTGGCAGCATGAGATGTTTATTCTGGTACCGCAGTAGCAGGGTTATTATCGATAACTAAAACTAAAACATAAAAAAAAAACATTTATAAAAAATATATAAATAATTATTTAAAACTTTATATACTTTTTAATATAAAAAAATGAGATGTTTATTCTGGTACCGCAGTAGCAGGGTTATTATCGATAACTAAAACTAAAACATAAAAAAAAAACATTTATAAAAAATATATAAATAATTATTTAAAAATTTATATACTTTTTAATATAAAAAAAAATACTTATTTTATTTCAGTTGCCAAGGCATAATTTCTCATTATCTTTTAGTTTAAATAGAAACAATAAAATAATCATAAATGAAATAAAAGTTAACAAGAACTAGACATATTTTAAACAGTGGCATTGAGATACTATTATAATTTTTATTAATATTTTAAATCAGTTTTTACTTTCTGTTTTCATTTTAATTTTAGTTAAAATGTTTGTAATTTTGTTTTTGTCATTTTTAATAGTTTTTTTTGGGGGGGGAGTTATGTATTCATACTTTTATGAATTTTTATTTCCATTTTAGCTTTAGTTATTTTAGCACAGTTAAACTAAATTAAAATGAGAAATGTTGCCTTGGAAACCAGCTGAAATAAAAAATGTATTTCAAGTAACGAAATTTGTTTTGTTTTAAATTTTTGATTCAGTTTTAGTTAATTATAAAAAACCTGATTACAAAAACTGATAAAAATGACAATAAACACAATAAAATGACAAAAACTCAAAATGAAAATTTAAATATATAAATAAACTCTAATTTTATACAAAAATGTAATAGTATATCAGTGATACTAAAACAACAATGTGCAGTAGTTAATGTGACATAAAAGCAAATATGATCATATTTCTCATAGACAGCAATAAGAAAAGAAATACAGACTTTATTATATGACAGGCACAGTTTTCTGCCCTGTGTTGACATGTTTCCTTTTGAAACAGGAAGTTGAGGCGGGTCATATATCTCAATCAAAAACCAGAGATTTCAATGCAAACTCCAAAATGTCTCATCAGATTCTCACAAATGAAAAGTTTGCCTATATGTTATTTTGCCTATATGTTTTTTCTTCTAAAGTTTCTACAATTGATGCTGAAAGGAAAGCGTGCAATACAATTTTCTCTGGGTTAGCAAAAAAGAAAAAAAGGTCAAGGTTACAAGGTCATTTGCGGTGTTTCACCCTTATCTTCTCTCATTTGTATTCATGCAAACTATTCCTACATGCATGTACCGCACCTTGCCATTACCAGACCAGAACAGAACGGGGACGGTTGCATTTCTTATATTTCAGGCACAAGAACAACCACAGTTTTTTCGGCCATCCTGAACTTCTGGCATTCAGAACTTCTGCCTGCGGTTTACAATGCCAAATTATGCCAGCCAGGTTGAAGAAGCAGGTTACACGTTGTTCTGTTCCAGGAACACAGTCCTACCGAGCCGGTTTATACAAACAAGCGTTTCACTGTTGTCTGTATCTCACAATTCTAATGATGTGTGTTTTTGGAAACCGCAGGTGCCTAGTCATTGAGAAATACTGTCCGTTCACCTTTTTTTCCTGTGCAAGACACGATTAGACATGAATAGCGCTTTCTGCATTCTTATGTTCTGGTTCCTTCTGCATATTTTTTACTTTGGAGATGCGTGATGTTGGACCGAAGCCCGGTGTGCTTTTTAGGTCACATATTTCTGACAAACAGGTCTGTCTTTTTCAGGAGAGCTGACAGCTGAACGCGTGCAAGCGGAAGTACGACGACAGACAGCCACAGGTCTGCACACTTCACACTTTGGATTTAATGAACTTCCTCTAGTGCATTCAGGGTGGTTCAGATGAATGTTTAAAGTGTTTCTTTTATTCACAGTAGCCACACATTGGGCGACGATTTTAGGCCATGTGAGTGATATTACATCTATTTTTATTCACACTGGGCTTCACTTGTACAATGTAAAAATATTTTTCTTAAAGGGGTCATATGATGCTTTTTTAAAGATCATTATTTTGTGTATTTGGATTGTTTTCCAATAAAAAATCTAAATCATCATCCTTAAAACAAGATGCATGCACTTAAGGAGCAGAAAGTGCAAGATAAAACTTGTTTTCAGAAAAAAGTGAATTTTTCTTACCCCAATGGCTGATACAAAAATAAACGGCTCATGAGAGTCATTCATTCCTGAATTGGATTCCACTTAATTATTCAAAATCCTTAATGATTCCATTAAGGAATCTTAGTTTAAACAATTGATAACTCATCAATTAGAGACCGGTTCATTTGTTTGATTCATTTAAAAGAACCAGCTCATACGAGTCATTTGCTTTTTAATTGGATTCCACTTAATGATCAGATTCCTTAACAGTTCCATTAATGATTCTTTTAGTACTTTCGAAGAATTGATTACTCATGGTTTTGAGATGTATGTATTTGAACAAACAGCACAACCAGTGGAGTTTGATTCATAAACAAATGACTCTCATGAAACGGTTCTTTTTAATGGACTGATCACAAATTAGCCTCATGTAAATCGATTAATCAGTTAATACAATTAAATTAATCGTGATAAATCGCATTCCAAATAAAGTTTGTTTATATAATATATGTGTGTGTGCTGTGTATATTTTGATGTATATATAAATACACACACATACATGTATGTATTTAAGAAATATTTACTTGTATATACTGAATATATTCATATTTATATATGGATCATATTTTGTGTAAATATATTTTACATATATTTCTTAAATATACACATGTATGTGTGTATTTATGTATACATATAAATATACACAGTACATATATATTATGTAAACACAAACTTTTATTTTGGATGCAACTAATCACGATTAATTGATTTGACAGCACTAATAAGCTCATAAGAGTAATTTGTTTAAAAAAAAATAAAAATCACAAATTGGACTTGTTAATGATTCCGATAACAATTCCATTAACGATTCTTTTCTTTTAGTAAATTTGAAGAATTGAAAATTCACGAGTTTGAGACAGGGTTATTATAATGCACCAAGGAGAGAAAAAAGGTTGTTATTTGAATAAAATAAATGTTAACTGACATAAATTAAAATCAAATTTGAATCAAAAACTTAAACTTATTTTATTTCCAAAGAAACTTTTCTCATTTTCAATTTGTATACCATGATGTATTAATATAAAAATAAAGCTGAAATAAAAATGTATAAAATTACAGTATATAGACATATAAAAAAAAAAAAAGAAGTTACAAAACACCAAACAAAATAAAAAAAAATAATGTTTATATTTTAATTAAATAAAAACACAACAAAATAAAAATTCTAAAACATGTTAGTGACAATGCTAGTAACTTGCTAATTATGCTAGCAACATGCTAGTAACAAGCTAATCATGCTAGAAACATACTAGCGACATGCTAGTAACTTGCTAATCATGCTAGCAACATGCTAGTTACTTGCTAATCATGTTACCAACATGCTAGTAACATGCTAATCACGCTAGAAAAATGCTAGCAACATGCTAGTAGCATGCTAATAATGCTAGCAACATGCTAGTAACTTGCTAATCATGCTAGCAACATACTAGTGATAATCATGCTAGCAAAACATGCTAGTACCGTGCTAATCATGCTAGCAACATGCTAGTTACTTGTTAATCATGCTACCACATGGTACCAACATGCTAGTAGCATGCTAATCATGCTAGCAACATGCTAGTAACTTGCTAATCATGCTAACAACATGCTAGTTACTGGCTAATCATGCTAGCAACATACTAGTTACTTTCTAATCATGCTAGCAACATGCTAATCATGCCAGCAATATGCCAGTAACAGGCCAATCATGTTAAAAACATGCTAATCATGCTATCACACATGTTATCAACATCTATGTAATCTATCTAAATTTTCAAACTTCAGGCTTTTACAACTACTTTAAACTTTCAGGCTAGGCTTTCTCAAGCCAACCTAAAGTTTGTCTTGACTAACTTTTTTATCTAGTTATTCTTAAGAGCTGTTTCGCTAACTACAACTCTTTGCTTTGACAGACCCGCTGTCCTCAGCCATGGCTGCTTACGGACAGACACAGTACAGCCCTGCGTTACAGCCGGCCGGTCCGTACACACCGTACACACAGGGCTACAGCATGACGTCCTACAGTGAGTGTCATTTCACACCCGCCCTACGTAATGCACATCACTGCTGACCTGACAGCTGGTCGTGTCTCTTTCTCTCACCTGATCAGATATTAAAACAGAAGATGGTTTGAGTCATTCACCAGGACAGAGCAGTCTGCTGGGATACACGTCCAACTTCAGCGGCACTCCACCTGCTCAGACGCTCTACAGTTACTCCACACACGGTCAGTGTCACTCACAACCGCCTCTGAAAGAGCCACATATTATCATTTCATGTGATAAAACAGCTTGGTAAACAATTTTGTCTACATGGTATTTTAGAGGTTGGAATGAGCAATAAACCATGCAATAAAGTATCGGAAATATGCATCCGGTCACTTTGCATGCAGAGAAAATAAGGACAAGTGGTGTGCAACTGACCTTTAGTCCCCCTTTCCTGTTAGTGCTTGATCTGCTGCCGCAAACATAAACACTGAGTGAATTATTGCGGGAATTATTCAATAATATCTGGATTTTCTGAGCATGTGAATTCAGTAAATATATCTAGTGGCCAAAAAGTGTCCATCGTAATTTACATGACTGTTCAATTACAAACAATTAAAATTCTCTATATGTAATAGGCTAACTTTAAAATGTAATTTGAAAAGGAATTTTAGTTTTTGAATGACTAATATAAATAAATTATATAAATATATATATATATATATACAACAAAAATGTGCACACTACTGTTCCTAGTTCGGGGATCTGTACGATTTTTTTTTTTTTAATGTTTTTGAAAGAAGTGTCTTCTGTCACCAAGGCTGCATTTATTTGATCAAATAAACAGTAAAAACAGTAATAATCAGAAATATTATTACAATTTAAAATAACTGTTTGCTATGTGAGTATATTATAAAATGTAATTTATTTCTGTGATCTGCAGCTGAATTTTCAGCATCATTACTCCAGTCTTCAGTGCCACATGATCCTTCAGAAATCATTCTAATATGCTGATTTGCTGCTCAAGAAACATTTCCGATTATTATAAATGTTAAAAAGAGTTGTGCTGCTTCATAATTTTGCGGAAACCGTGGTACATTTTTATTTTCAGGATTCTTTAATGAATAGAAAGTTCAAAAGAACAGAATGTCTTTACTGTCACTTTTGAGCAATTTAATTCATCCTTGATGCATAAAAGTATTAATTTCTTTACAAAAATAAAAAATAAATAACATACAGTCAGCCTGTCACTGCTACAGAAAAAAACTTGAGACATGGAGCTCAGAACTATGGCATGAATCTAGTGCAGCCATGTTGGAAATTGCTTACCTAACAGTCAATTATACAGTTTAGCATCATTATACAAACATATTTGACCAATCAGAATCGCATATCCCAAAGATTGTGTAATATATTTATGAAAATTCTAGTTGATAATATTTTAACTCGCAATACAAAAAAATACACATGGTTTTGAACATCTATGTTGGGTTGATAGTTAGCAAAATCCCCACAAACACACACACAGCTTTTCAGGTGCCATCTACAGTCGATCCCCCCCAACGCACACACACACACACACACCTGTTCCCCATTATCCGCGGTCTGGCTCCTGGCGTCAGGCGTCTCTCTCTGCTCTCTCAGGAGGTCAGAACCTTTCTCCGCTCCCCTCCGCAACACGCCGGCCATTGGAGGAGCGTGTTAGTGTGATCTGAGCGTCGGACAGCAGTCAGTCCCCCGTCTTCTGCCCGCAGTCCTGATTTTGGCACCGCAGTGTGAAATTGACCGCTCTTGGTCAAGGTCAAAGGTGAAGTGGCACCAGGCACGTTTTCAGGGTTAAAGGAACAGAATTATTTACTAGTCATCATCATTTACTCACCCGCATGTCGTTCCAAAGCCTTATGATGTTTCTTCCGTGGAACACAAAAGGAGATGCTTTGAAGAGAATTAGAGGTGCTTTTTCCATGCAGTGAAAGCAAATAGTGGCCACGGGCTGTCCAGGGACAAAACAAGGACATCAAGGGTGAAAAAGCAACATAAATGTTGATAATAAAGTCTTATAAAGCCATATGATAGCTTTGTGTGAGGCAGGGTTATTATTATCGTTAATGAAAATGATTAAAAACCTTTTTGTTCATTGAAATAAGCTGAATAAAAAAAAAAAAAACATCAATAGATGAAAACGTAAAGTTTAGAAATGTTGCCTCTGAAACTAACTGCAATAAGTTTAAGCACCGAAATGACTAAATGGAAATAAATAAAAATGAAAACTGAACTAAAACTGAAATTAATTTATATGAAATTATAATATTAAAAAATGAAAACTAATGAACTGACAAAAGTGCATAACAAAATGACTAAAAATTTAACTAAAATTGAAATGAAAACTGAAAATATAAACATTTTAAATATTAACAAAAACTGTAATAGTAACTACTATTCATGCCAAATGTGTGAATGATATTAAGTGCTACAGTGGAAGGGAAGATTTTCAGGGAATATTGATTTGAATATCAGTCTATTCTTCACACAAAACTGTTTTCAACATTGATAATAATCAGAAATGTTTCTTGAGAAGCAAATCAGCATATTAGAATGATTTCTGAAGATCATGTGACACTAAAGACTGGAGTAATGATGCTGAAAATTCAGCTGCGCATAACAGCAATAAATTACAGTTTAACATATATTCCTATAGAAAAGTTATTTTAAATTGTAATAAAATTTCACAATTTTGCTGTTTTTACTGTATTTTTAATCAATTAAATGCAGCCTTGGTGAGCAGAAGAGACTTAAAGTCTCACAGATCATAATGCACAAGACGTCTACTTCCTGTCTGTCTAATTAGCATAATCAATGAGTTATTAGTGCTTTTGCAGATAATATAATCTATTACGTATTACAGTGATTTACGGTAATTCATAAGCGTTCCGAGACATCATTTACTGTAAAATTGTCTGCTTGTGAAATGGATGCATTTCTAATGGGTCTGGGAAAACGCGCTTACTACGTCTCGCACTGCATCTCGCCGGTCTCGTTTGATTTATAGGCGAATTCCAACAGGAGACCCGCTGTAGCATGAAATAAATAACCCTTCTCCGGGTGCCAAAGGTCCTCGCGTTTCACCGCTGTGGAGAAAATCAGAAACACGGCCCCGGCGTTCGCCCACTTCCCTCTCTCCCCCTTTGAAGACTTTTTGCTTGCTTCCTTTGAGATTTCGAGCTGTTTTGACAGAGTCATTTATCTAGGGCAGGTTTCAGAAAGCCAACGAGCGGAAATATGAAGGGAATGAGACAGAAAAAGGGGAACTAGACAGGCCTGGAGAAAGACATTCAGACTCTGAAAGTCTGATAACAGAGACGGATTTGCTCTGGGCTCCACACTGCCCTTTCTCACCTCAACTGTTTTCGTAGTCATAAATCAAGCTAACTTTCTCTGAGTGCGTTAAACGTGTCTGTATTTCACCAGCCGTCCACAAGCCATTCCTCGGCCGCTGCCTGTCGTGTTTCCTGCGCTGTGTTTGTGTTGGATCGTGCGCTTTGGAGTGTCTTTACCACAGTCAGCTCGAAGTACGCTCTTAAACTAGATTTGTGCTTCTTTTCCAGGCGGCAACATTTCTTCTGGAATTTTCCAGGGTGCAAACAGCATCACAGGCTCAACGCCATTCAGTCCTACACAGCAGGTGGGTCAAATTAGGAAAAATGCCTCACGCAGCACCTTCACTGATGGAATACAGCCACCCTTGGAGACTGATATACTGTTGTAGCTTTGCAAAAAAAAGTAGCACGACTAAAATTATAAAACCATGGCATTTTTTAGTACATTACGGTATCATTTGACTACCATGGCATTTTAGCCAACCATTAATGAGTGCTACAATAGGGTTTAGATGGTCCAGAAATGTACAAAACGAGACATATTAAGTAGTATGGAGTAGTCTGAGATGATTCATTCATGTCATTGTCTCCATCAGGACTTCTCAACGTATTCTAGCTACAGCCAAAGTCAATATTCGCCATACTACAACACACACTACAACAGCCCCTACATCACAACCAGCAATATCGCACCCTCAGCCATCACCACGGCGATACCCTATCAGCACACAGATCATCCCGCTGTATCGACCAATCACAGCCCAGAATTACACACAGGTGAGCTCTATGGTCAGAAATGATGAGACTGATGTACATACGCAAGTATTGTTTTTATATTAGATATATGGAATGCTTATTAAAAGTAGTAAGACAAAAAAATATATGAAAAATGTGTTAAAAATATATATATACAGTGGGTATAGAAAAGAATCACCCCCCTTTAAAATAATCACATTTTGTTGCTTTGCAGCCTGAAATAAAGACGGACTCAGTTTTTGTTTTAACCAACTGTATTTACTCAGTACAACTTATAACATCCAAGGGAAAGATATATGCTTATATAAAACTTTCAAGACTATTTGCTTTGGTATTGAGATATTTGGTTGTATGTCTGTATATGACATGTCATCACATGTGTGTGTGTGTGTGTGTGTGTGTGTGTGTGTGTGTGTAACAGCAGAGTACCACACTCCCACGAGTCCTCTGACTCCAGGAAAGGAGCAGGAAGGCGCTCCAGCGAGACGCAGCTCAGATGGGAAGCTGAGAGGCAGGAAGAGGGCCAATGACCCCGTCCCCCCTCTGGACTCTGAGATTGAGGTACAGACGCGGGCCTTCACGGTGTCCCTTACACAACGCCTTTCATTAACATTCCTGTGCTCCGTACCGCAGGGATCACTTTCACATCCAACCTAGAGTTGTGCAATGATGTCTGGCAAAAACCTCATTCAACAATTTAAACGGACAGTTCACCCAAAATTAACATTTTGACATTTTACTCACCTTTTTGTTGTTCCAAACCTGTATGAGTTTCTTTCTTTCGAATGGACGTTTAGCACAATGTCCAAGTTAATCTTTTTCATACAATAAACATATGAGGACTGATTTACAAAAATGACCAAAAGCTAAATAAAAGTTTCAAAACTCTGCTAAATCATCATAAGTCACACAGGTTTGAACAAAAGATGACTGAAATAAAATGACTAATTTATGCATTCTTTGCTCTATTGATTCTATTGCATGTATTTCTTAGTTTTGTATATTGAAATATCGATATGTGTATTTGATTACCAGACAAAGAAAACTGTAAAATGTTTATGAACAATGGATACAGAGAGTTTGCCTGTCTGCCCATAAGCTGTGAAATGTGGCTGAACCGACTAAAATTATCAGCCATTATTATCATATACACAGCACTGAGATAATATGCAGTGTTTTTGGAGTAAATACTTTTCTTGACGAGTAAGCAGATTATATTTGTGTTCATGCTCAACGTGTGTGTGTGTGTGTGTGTGTGTAGAGAGTGTTTATTTGGGACCTGGATGAGACCATCATCATTTTCCACTCGCTCCTGACGGGGACATTTTCCACACGCTTCGGCAAGGTACAAACCAGTTCTCCCACTCACACCACTGAACTTTACACTGCTTCAGTTTTGGAAGACAATACTCTGTGTTTTATTCATTGACCTTTTTTTGTGGTGTGTGTAATTCTATTTAACAGTAACAGTAGAAACCACAATATAGTTATATGCTTATATACTTTTTGCCTTATATACATTACCATTCAAAAGTTTGGGTTCAGCAAGCTTTTTAAAGTTTTTAAATGTTTTTTATTCTCTTATGCTCACCAAGGTTGCATTTTTTTATCATAAATACAATAAAAACAGTCAAATATTATTAGAATTTAAAGTAACTGGTTTATATTTGAATATATAGTAAAATGTAATTTATTCCTGTGATCAAAGCTGAATTTTCAGCATCATTACTCCAGTCTTCAGTGTCACACGATCCTTCAGAAATCATTCTAAGATGCTAATTTGAGTTGTTCTGCTTAATTAAATTATTTAAAACAGATCTTTTGTAAATGTCATTACTGTCACTTTATCAATTTAATGCATCCTTGCTGAATAAAACTATTTCTTAAAAAATATTACTGTCACCTAACTTTTGAATGGTGGTTTATGTATCCTATATACAGCAGTATTTGTTCATATCACGTTTGTTTGATTTTAATCATTTAAAGCCCTAAAAGCTAGCAGAAGCAAAAGTCCCTTATGATCAGTTTTTCATAATAAATAGATATGTTCCACAGCTGTTTTAGAGTAACGTCGTCAGCAGACAGTAAATGCGGAAGAACTAAATGAACAGTGAAAGATATAATGACGCTCCTTCAGCTCCAGATTTGCTATTTGGCTGCTTTGATTTGAATGACGGCTCATGAACTTCTACGCAATCTCCAGGCAGCTGATGAGGAAACAATGGTCATGTTTCTTTTTCTTGGCCCACAATCTATTTTGAATTCCCACGATCCCTTGCGGATTTGACGTGACACATAAGAGACTCTGAGAAACGCCTGGCCGTCTCGAGCGCTCAGATCTTTTTGAGGACTGCAGAAATGTTGCCGTGACTAATGTGTCTAATTTCAGATCCAGGAAAAAGACTCCAGAATAGCTTATTACTGCGGCAGGAATCCACTAGAGATAGCAAATCAAAGAAAACATCCAAATGAAACTGAATTTGGGCTCGAGTTAAATAAGAACAAGTTTTGATGTGTGTCATGACAAAGCCGCTTACGGTCAGACAAAGAGCCGCGATTGCGTTGGCTCAGATTTCGCATCTTTAAGTAACAGGATATTTAACTCGCTTTTTTTATTCGTGCTTTATGTCAAAGCTATAAGCCCACCACTGTAAACAGCCTGCTTGCGCTGATTGGCCCACAGCAAGACTCGACCTACTGAATACAGAACCTCTCATGGTGTTAGCTAATGTGTTTTTTAAGCTGAGGTAAACGTCAGAGGTTATTGGAGGCTCTTTCCCATTAGGATGTCATTTATCCTTGGTGAATGTGTATGTACACATAACTTAACGTCTGAATATGCACATAAGTCTATGTGTTTTTTTCTCCCCCAATTAAAAAATAAATAAATGTAAATAAAAAATAATACAAAGTATATAAATGAATATTATATATATATATATATATATATTATAAAACATTGTATATATAAAATATA
>NW_015633542.1:922447-933380 GCF_001515625.1 Sinocyclocheilus rhinocerous
AATAAATGAAAATTACAAATAATCAAAAATCAATATAAAAATTATATGTAAAAAATTATAGATATATATTTTTAGGAAATTTATTTTAAACAAAATAACTCAAATATATCAGAAAAATATACTGGTAGATATAAAAAAATGAATAGTGAAATGTTTTTGTAAAATACAATATACATTATTTTAAATGTTTTTCCATTGTTTTGATGGTACATTAAAACATAAGCATACATATTAACACTGAAGTATAAATAACTCAAATATTTATATATATATATATATATAGGCTATATATATATGTAAAAAAAACTAAATCACCAAAATACATCAGGAAAAGATACAACGATACTATATGTATATGTGTGTGTGTGTGTGTGTGTGTGTGTGTGTGTGTGAGTGTGTGTGTGTGTGTATCCATTGTTTTGATGGTGCATTTACACATAAGCTGAAGTAAATTTTGAAAGATTTTCTATTTAAAAATTACTTTTATTTCAATCTAATTTGATCATATTTACAATACGTTTACAAAAAGTTTCAAATGCATTTTGGCCCCCCCAAAAATTGTTTTTTTTAACCATGTCGAAACGGACCTTCCTAAAATCCATTCTCAAATGTTCAGTCGTAATTCTAAAGTGGTGCATCTATTATTCTGCATTGGAATACCCCCTGTAATAAAGTCATCCATTCATGACGGCAGATTACGGGTTATTATCTTCATTAAAGCAGGACAAATTCGCAGCTCCTGTGCTGACAATGATTAGGCGGAGAGGAAGAGCCGTTTCGCAGTTAATCTGACACTAACCTCTGGCTGACACCTGCAGCTTGATCCGCTGCCAAAAGGAGGAGTTAGCGGCTAGTTACGTAGCTGCCATGGAATGGGAACGCACAATGGCTTAGCTTGTGTTAGCATGAGGCTTCACCTACAACATGAAGAGAAAATAAAAGAGAGAAAGCAGAATAGCTGTAGTTTGACACGCTTCTGATTGAAAGCACAATGACAAAAACCTGTTGCACCACACGCTCCTACTCTCAGTGAGATAATGCAATCATCACCTGTCACTTCTGTGGAAAGTTAAAACCAGGTATGAAAACTAATTTGACGTGCTTTCTATGTTTGATCCAGGACTCTGGCAAGGCTGTGTCTCTGGGCTTGTGGATGGAGGAGATGATCTTCAACTTGGCTGATTCACGTCTGTTTTTCAATGACCTGGAGGTGAGCAAAACCTCAGAATCAACTAAATCACTTAGGATTTAATGTCAAACACACTTTTTTTGGGCTTCAGCATTAGATGCATATTTAAATAATCACACAAAAATGGTGCCAATTATAAAAATACAGATACATTTAAGTTTTATAATTTAAGAAGAAAGAGCGGAAAGTGATATGTATGGAAGTTTGTTTCCACATGGGATAAAAATTAAATAATTCTCAGAAAAAAAGTCAAGATATAAACTCAATTGCAACATTCAAATATAAGGTAACTAAAATAAAAAGTCGTAATTGTGAGATAAAATCTTGCAATTAACTTTTTATTTTTTTATTCAACGGCATTTAAAAACGGAATTGAACTCAGGAAACTTTTTCTCAGAATTGCAATTTACAACTCTTTTTTTAATAACTCGCAGTTATTAAAACTCACAATTCTGAGGGGGGAAAAAAGAAAAAAGTTGGGGGAAAAGTCAAAATTGTGATAAAAATGTATAACTTTATTAGCAATTCTGAGAAAAAGATCTGAATTGTGAGATATAAACGTGCATTTACCTTTTTACTTTATCTCTTCTCTTTGGCAGAAAAAACTTCTATAGATATAAGACACGAACGTTGATGGTCAATTCGTAAATAAAAAATATTTTACGCAGAATGTTGTGATTGGCCAATCAGAATCAAGTATTCCAGAGCGCCACATAACAAACTTCTCTTATTGGTAGGAATCTGCTCCTCTTAGATTCTCCAGTAGAACACCGGTCAATCATAAAGCTCTACGTATTCCCTGCACCTCATGTCTTCATTTGTTAATTATTTTTGCTAATTTGATGCCATTATGACAGCAGTCGTCTCTCTTGAATTATACATGTTCTACCGTATTTAAATTAGTTCCTGCTGGGGTTTTTTTTTTTTTTTTCCCCAGAACTCCATGTGATGACACTTGCATGTAATATTCTTCACATTAAACCACCCCGACAAAAATATGAGGAACAAATCATGTGTCCTCATGTTTTTGTGACAGCTGCAGAAACTGGCCGTGCTGCTTGTCACAAATATGCAAAGAAACAGCTAAATAATTCATCAAAAAGACTTAAAAATATGTACACTGCCATTCAAAAGGTTTTCAGGCATTTTTTAAAAAGAATTTAATAATTTAATTCAGCAAGAAATCAGCATTAAATTGATCAGAAGTGACACTAAAGATATTTATAATGTTTCAAACGATTTTTATTTTAAATAAATGCTGCTCTTTTGAACTTGAAATTCATCAAAGAATCCTGCAAATAAAAATGTCTCACGGTTTCCACAAAAATATTCTGCAGCACAACTGTTTTCGACATGGATAATACTAATAAATGTTTCTCGAGCAGCAAATCAGCATATCAGAATTATTTCTGAAGATCATGTGACATTGAAGACTGGAGTAATGATGCTGAAAATTCAGCTTTGATCACAGAAATAAATTACATTTTAACATATATTCCTATAGAAATGGTTATTTTAAACTGTAATAATATATCACTGTTTTTGCAGTATCAAATAAATGCAGCCTTGGTGAGCAGAAGAGACTTCTTTCAAAAACATTAAAAAGCTTGCAAACTCCAAACTTTTGAACAGTTGTGTATATAAGGCAAAATGCATATTTACGGGTGGGTGGTACGAAATATCGATTAGTTATTTGAATTCAGTACTGTTTATGCATTAAAGTGTCTGTTCAACAGGCCATGACCTGACAGTATATGTGTGAAAGACCTCGGTTTGCCCTCTGCATGAAGAAAGGAGGGATTAGATTCTCTAAAAGCTTTCGAGGAGGTGGAGCAGAAACCCTGACAACACCTGAGGTCTTAATTAGGGGTGTGTGGCTGCCACTGAAAAGAAAATTTGTCCCGGGGAGGAACAACAGCCCAGGGGTGGAGGGCGCACACACCATTATTTCTTGAGCAGGTTTTAATGACGGCCCACTCTTGTTCTGTTTTCCCTGTAATTGCCCTCAAATAGACCAAGACATCATTGAACATTCAAACACTGAGAGTTCAGTCTATTCAAACATGTCAGCTGGGGAACAGAAAGCTGCCGCGGGCAAAATAACTGCACAGAAATACATGTGATCAATGGCCTAACTTGCTCATTTAATGCTATAATTAATCAGAAAAAAATGAAATTAATGTCTGGTAGAGAGTAGCAGAATAGATCAAGAGTGAGAAGCAAAATATTGGTAAATTTGTGACCACCTCTGTCAATAATTAAAAGTAAAAAAAAAAAAAAAAACTAAAAGCAGTGGAATTATTTTATTATATTATTGGATTTTTTTAAATCATTGATTTTTTACTAGAACTATTCTAAGAAAATTTAAATAAATGTTTGGTAGAGAACGTATCTGAGTAGCAGAAACGTTATAATGAAATTGGTGATTGAAATTAAATTAATATTTTTATTCAGCAAAAGACACATTTAAATAAATATTCTTTTAAATTTTATTCACCAAAAATCCTGAAACACAGTGAAAGCCTATTTCTATTTTTTTTTTAAAACACACACACATAAAAGCAGTGTATATTATTTAGTAAATACATATATATACATATACATATATATATATATGTATTATTGATTTAATTTAATTGCAATTGTTTTAAATCTTTCATTGATTTTTACTAGAAACATCATGTTTTATGAGAAAAATTTAATTATTTTTTGGTAGAGTTGGCTAGAAAAGGTAACTGAGTAGCAAAATAGTTACAACGAAACTCGTGATTGAAAAGGTTTTTTTTATTTTTTTGTTTTTAAATAAATAATATTTTCATTCAGCAAGGACACGTTAAATTGATACCAAAGATATTGGTTTAAAAAAATTATATTTTAAATAAATGCTGTTCTTTTGAACTTTATTAATCAAAAATCCTAAAAAAACAAAACAAAACAAAAGTGTATATTGTTTAGTAACTATATATAAATTTAGTAAAATATACATTTATCTCTTTATTGATTTAGTTGTATTATATTATTGCAATTGTTTTATATCTTTCATTGATTCATGAACTTTATTCATTAAAAATCCTGGAAAAAAAAATCACTGTTAAAGTGTACTTTTATTATAAAAAAAAAAAAAAGAGAAAATCTAGTTATAATTACAGTAATTTAAGAACAATAGAAGTCAGTGGGAGGTCGGCAACTTGATATCATTAAGATAAACATGACGTGTTAAGTCATATCTGTGAAAATATGAAAAACAACAAGAGAGCATTAACGTGTTTTGTCAGTGCTGAAGGCCGAGTAATTGTTTTGTGAATTTGAATCCAAATTTTTATCAAATTTACATGTGTTGCTAAAATAGCAAATAGAAGCACGCAAGATAATGAGCTGGAGTAAAGAGCAGATGTTCAGCTTATGCATCGCACACCGCAATTAGTGTATATTGGCAGTCGTACGCGCAAACCCAGCCAAGACAAAAGCGTTAATTAACGTCCAATATCGGGTTTAGATGGTGTTCTGTCTGCCTTCTTTCTGATATTTTACCCTCCGGCGTTGAAGGCGCCTTCATGTCTTGGGTCACAGTGGCCTGGTTATGCTTTTTTGTTGTTCGTCTTTTTTAATATTTCACTCTTGCTCTCACCATCGTTCCCCGAGGCTCGGCGGCGGGTGAACCTGTCTATACACAGTACATCACTTTACACGGCTGTAACGTATATCCGCCTCACGCGTATCTGCTTTCCTTTCATTTCCCAGGAATGTGACCAAGTTCATATCGATGATGTGGCCTCGGATGACAATGGACAGGACTTGAGGTAGAGTATGACTTTCCTTCATCTAGCACAGCGAGCAACAATATTGAGCTATTGGCTCTTTCGGCCCTGCATGTGGGATTTTAGAAAATGAAGACAGAAAAGTGAAAACAAATTCACAATGAGGGACAGTCGTAATTTGTGACGTTCTCATATATTAAATATGTAATCGGTAAAAATGTAAAAAAAAATTTTTTTTTAAAAATCACATTTTTATTTTGGATCTTCAGTTCTTTGAAATTAAGTAAAAATAAATGAAGGCATGGTAAAAAGTTTACAATGGACTTTTAATGTGACCTTCATATTAAAAAAAAATGTTGATTTATTTTTCTTGTTTTAATTAAAATAAATAAATTTAAATAAAATAAAATAAACACCAGAACATAAAAGTGCCTGTAGTTCAAGAAATTATTATTAAATATGATTTAATATTAAATTACTGAGAATAAACCAAATTATTTATTGTACATCATGTTAGAACATTTTTTGCTGTTTTTGTTTTAAATAAAATAAATTAAAGTGCCTGTAGTTGAAGAATTATTATTAAATATGTTTTAATATTACATTATTTAGAATAAACCAAATTATTTATTGTACATCATATTATTGTTGTGGTTATATTATAAAAGCACTGGTTTTAAGTGGGTTTTTTACTTATGCCACTTTGTTTTGAGCCAAACAACTTTGTAAAATCACTGTAATTCATGGCCAGTTGGTGATGTTTTTTATTGTTATTTTTGCATTCTCAAGAATATGTTTCATGCATTAAACTTCAGTTTGATGCTCAGTTGAATCTTGAATGGGTTTTGTGACTGGTGATCATTGCTGTTATGTTGTGTAGGTTTGCTGGGCAGTCCGAAGCGGGAAGAGTGGCTTCAGCTGAGGCGGGAGATGGAGGTTTTGACGGATCTGTGGCTGACGCAGGCACTCAAAGCTCTCGCTCTCATCAACTCCAGGTGAGCACAGCACACATACGACAATACAGACGCTCGTTACAGGAATATTCCAGCTTAAATAAACGAGACGCGTGAGTGTCGTAGAGTTCAAGAGCAGAAGCTACTTTCTGTGGTAACCGACAGTGCGCCACAGATACGGAATCTGGACTATTCCTTTAACAATAGACTTATTTTACAGCAAGTTACAGCAGTTTTGTGTCACTCAAACATAATGGGTTTTGGCAAGCAAAGCACACTGTCAGCATAAGAGACTGATGACACTGACAGATGATGATTAATAGCACTTGATTTGCCAAGAGATTTCTGTCTCATGACTTCTATTTAACACAAAAGCGAGGTTTAGCAGAACATCTGAGCTGCTTTTCTCCATACAGTGGAATCAACATAGTGACCAGAGCCTGTCAAGATCCCAAGTTTATCTCTCGCATTTTAGATCTTGCAATTATGAGTTATATTTTGGAATTATGAGTTTATATCTCACAATTATGAGTTTATATTTCACAATTGACTATTTCACAATACTTTATCTCGCAATTAAGAGTCTTTTTTGCAATTATGATTCTATCTCACAATTGTGAGTTTATTTTTAGCAGTTCTGAGTTTATATCTTACAAATGAGTTTTTTGCAATTATGACTTTATATTTCCTGAATGAGTTTATATCTCGCAATTCTGACTCTTTTTCGCAATTCTGAGTTAATATCTCGCAAATGAGTTTATATTTTACAATTAAGAGTCTTTTTTGCAATTATGATTCTATATCTCACAATTCTGAGTTTATTTTTCGCAGTTCTGCGTTTATATTTGAGTTTATATCTTGCAAATATTTCACAATTCTGAGTTTATTTCACAACAGTTTATATCTTGCAATTAAGACTTTTTTTGCAATTATGATTCTATATCTCACAGTTATGAGTTTGTATCTCACAATTCTGAAAGTAAGTCAGAAAACTGAGACGCAGTTGCTTTTTTGTTAATCCATGACAGAAATAATCATCCATAAGAAATAGATGCGAATGTAAGCCTTTATTCACTAAAATCTTCCTATCCATCAAAACTCTAAATCTCTAGAGAAACTCTGCAAAACTAAATCCAGACCAGAGTTTTATTTACGACTGCAGCACTATTCCTTTAAGAATGGTTTTCGTGAACGAGTTACTTACATATTGTTCCCTTGGACAGAGCGAACTGTGTGAACGTGATGGTCACCACCACGCAGCTGATTCCAGCGCTCTCTAAAGTGCTTCTCTACGGTCTTGGAGGAGCTTTTCCCATCGAGAACATCTACAGCGCCACCAAAACAGGTTCGCAGCCTCTTCGTACGCTGCATTTCAGCCAGTTTTCCAGATCTAGCAACTGAACTGTTAACGTTGTGTTCTAGGTAAAGAAAGCTGCTTTGAGCGCGTGACTCAGAGGTTCGGCCGGAGGGCCGTGTATGTGGTCGTAGGGGATGGTGTGGAGGAGGAGACGGTCGCCAAAGCATTTAATATTATTCAAAATTATTGCTATTTGTATAATAAATTTTAAAATACTTTTAAAATATTAAACGTGATATATTTATATTCAGTTACATGTTATAATCCTAGTTTTATTTTATAATCAGTTTTATTAGAGTTAGCATTTATATTATTAAAAATATAAAATGTTATAATTCAGTAGATTTTAATATTATTCAATATTATATATTTTAAATATTTTTAAAAATCAGCGCTCTCTAAAGTGCTTCTCTACGGTCTTGGAGGAGCTTTTCCCATCGAGAACATCTACAGCGCCACCAAAACAGGTTCGCAGCCTCTTCGTACGCTGCATTTCAGCCAGTTTTCCAGATCTAGCAACTGAACTGTTAACGTTGTGTTCTAGGTAAAGAAAGCTGCTTTGAGCGCGTGACTCAGAGGTTCGGCCGGAGAGCCGTGTATGTGGTCGTAGGGGATGGTGTGGAGGAGGAGACGGTCGCCAAGAAGGTATAAAGGAATAATGCCACACTGCTGAATTAGTACTGTAATGCATTATGGTATTAAAAATAGATTTATTATTACTGGTATTGTTATGGTTCCATGTCAAGAGAAACATGGTATTACTGTACCATGGCATCTTTCTATTAGCAAAAGGTTAAATGAATCCAAACTGTTTTGGGAAAGAAAAAAAATATATATACTGGAATTTAATGTATTTTTTTAATTATATATATATATATATATTAAGTTATAATTATTTTATCTTAAAAATAATCTTTTTTTTAGAATTATCATTTATATTACAAATTATATTCACGTGTTTTATATTAAAATGCATTTAAACAAACAAAATAATGTATTAAAGTCCCTATTCTTTTCCAAATCTATCCAAATCATTATTCTCAAAACACTTTTCAGACGGTTAAAAAAAATTATTTTAAAAGGGGGATAAACCTTAACATCCATATATGTAAACATAAATATATGATAAATATATGACCTATTAAATGATTTGACTTTTTCTGTCATTTCATGACTAACAATCCGTAATATCATCACCCATGACAAATAAATGGTACTTTGTGATGTCCCGCAGAAGAACATGCCGTTCTGGAGAGTGACGAGCAGGCCGGATCTGGAGGCGTTGAGTCATGCACTTGAGCTGGATTACCTCTAGAGGGCAGCATCTGCTCGTCTGCCAAGAACTGCAGGACCAATCAGCAGGGAGCAGCAATCTTACTGGGAAAGTTTGCTTTAAATCAGTCCAAGAAAAACACTTTTTTTTTTCTCTTTCTCGCTCTCCACCTGAGAGGCTCGGCTCTTTCATCCACTCGCTTTTCTTTACAACAGCACTGCACTGAAAACAAAGACCCATCAGCGACTGATTCAGAAAGCCTGTGTCCGGATAACATCCTATCATACTTCTCATACTATTTCTGCAGTACGCAGCATATATACTGTGCACAGTATGTGTATTTTATGTTTGTGCAGAAACCCGGATGACAATGGAGCACAATGCATGCATATCCCGGAATGCAATGCACTTGACTTGAGTTTTTACATCTCATCTCTTTGGACTGCCAAAAAATGAAAACAGTTCCCACAAAAACTGGATTAAAAATGCAAAATAACTATTTTTATTTCCGAGATGATTATTAGAGGTCATGTGACATCAATGCAGCAAACTACTGTTTGAAATGTTTATCATAATGCATAATGTGTACTATTTTTATATTAAGCAGTATGCGGTGTAAACTGTGCTGTAATGTTTTGTTAGTATTGCTTTCTGAACATAGCCGTTCTGAAACAACCCATTTTACAGATAAAAGGGGTGTCAAAATAGAAGATTTTAGCATAAAAAAAAAATAAGATTTACATTTCGTAAAGCATGAAATCATATGCATTTCCATGAAAAAAAGACCAAATTCATAAGCGAAGAAAAAAAAAAACGATTTGATAGAATTTTATGTAATCAAAACTGATTTTTTTCTTGCAATATCATATTAAATTGATTGAATATTGCACCACACACAAAAAAAGGAATCATTAAATAAATATTAACTGAATTAAAATGAATTGAGACAAAATTAAGATATGTGCTGTTGTACTAAAACTGCAGAAAAACTAACCCCTCACGTTTTATACGAGTACAAAGTACTGCAAATCCACTTGTTTGAATGGAAAACCCATGAAACCATGAACTAACCATGAAATCTGCCAAAATATTGTAGCGGATGATACTGCTACTGTTACGAAAAGAAAAGACATGATTAACTTATGAATGTCAGTGTCCTGTGAGTTTCTTTTCTTCCTGTGTCTCTGACGTGTGCCTGGATCTTCATGTGGTTTGTTACTGATGTATATTTCTTTCTTTGCTGAAGTTGATATACTGTATACTGTATGTGTCGCTCTGACCTGCATGTGTTCTTCACAACTGCTTCTGTTCGCTATGATTTGTATATAAGGTTTTATTGTTGATTACTTCTGGGCTTATTATAATAGAATAAAGATAAATTTATTTCATTCACGAGTTTCCTTCTTATTATTCATTTATTTTACATTAAGTAATGTGAATTTAGAGTGTAATGCGCTTAACTTTCATCATGTTGCAAAGCAAAAAATCTTGATCCTAAGAAAAATAGGCTTAATTTCTTCCTTCAAAATTTGCAATGTTTCTCTTTTTATTGTGTGGTTAAATATGCTACAGACAATATAACTTTTCCAATATCTGTTGTTTCTCTGTCTCCAAGTACACTTTTTTTTTTTCCATAGTATAACTACATTTCCCTTTCATGGGAACTTCGAACTGCGTCCTCTAGGGGTCGCTATGGGGGAACGCCTCGTCGTGACCCGTGTCTGAAGCATACATTGAAAAAACACCAACTGGTTGGCCGGCGACAGCCATGACATCACTACCGGTGCGACTATAGTATAAATAGGCGCCGGGAGCACACATCATTCTCTTCTTCGTCTTCATTGACTGTTCTGTTTGAAGCGTGCATTTCCAAGGAAAAAGTAAGAGCTATCTCTATTCATTATGGCGAGCACTAGCAGAGCATTTAGAAGGTGTGTGCATCCGTGTCATCGCTATTTGACACCAGATGACACACACAATCTATGTGTTGTTTGTTTGGGCGAAGAGCACGCACGCGATGCCTCCGAGGGGGCAATCGGCGTGCACTGCGAGCGTTTTTCCAAGGAAAAAGCTCCGTTCTCGTTTGTCTCTCTTTTCAAGTAAAGAGGGGCAGCCATCTGCTCCCCGCGATCCAGGACCCGCCGCTGCTGAGGCACGGAAGGGAATGAGCTCGTGGGGATCGCAGGTGGATCTGGCCGATGAGTTTGAAGAGGGGTTTCCCTTTCGCGATCGTCGGCTGTGCACGAGAGTGAGCCGCTGGAGGATGATGTTATTTCATTAACATTGTCTGATTCAGGGGCCAGTGCTCTGCTGGGATCAGCCCAGCAAAAGCAGGAAATAGCTGAGGAGGGCAAAGAAACTGAGGCTGAGCCTTCCCAATCCTCCTGCCCTGCATATGATGAG
>NW_015633542.1:934525-954189 GCF_001515625.1 Sinocyclocheilus rhinocerous
TCTAAACCCGGTGACATTCACATTACTTTATTATAATGACAGCCACGCCAAAACTAACAAATTAACAAACAAAGTGTTCAAATCATCATTGAGCAAGTGTTATGCTAAATGTTGATGTGTCTTTGTATTTGAAATAAATGAGAAAATACACTTAAATTCCTCTTTATCAGATTAGCAGTGCTGTTTTTGTTTTTGACTCTGATTTTCCGATCTGTCCTGTGCGGTTTCCATTTGCTTATGTTATATGGAGCGAGATATTACACAAGCCAGATATTACACATCAAATGATGGCGTTTAATCATTATAGGATGACAGAATAACCTCTCCGCTACACCTTCACCCGCAAAACAAACTTGTGAGGCGAGTCATTGACATTTGCTCTCAGATCAAGCTCACTCAAGGGCGCGACTGAGCTCGGAGTAACTCATCCAAACATTCCTTTACGAGCATTAGGTATGATCTGTCAACACGAGCTGATCAAATAAGTGCTGAACACACACAAGCTCTGGTCTGGGGCAGCTCTTGTTTAGCAGTGTGTCTAGCCACGGACTCAAGGTGCAAAGCTGCAATGACAACAACATGTGCAGACTGATGGTAAAAGTGTCATCAAGGGCCATTAAAAATACGCTCTTGTACAAATACACTAGGTAAACGACTTGTGATTTAAGATAAGCCGATGTAAATGAAGTGAAGTTCCAGCAGATGACAGCAAAGCTTGCTTTATAGCAGTTACACTCTGTTCGAGTGATAATACAGGTGTCACCAAAATAAATAAATAAAACCTTTTTAGTATAATGGTAATATAATATAAATACATATTATATTAAATTGTGTTATATTTCATTAAAAAAAGAATGTCTTATTAAAAATATTAAATTTTTAATAGTACTATATAAAAAATTTAAATATTTGCATATTACATTTTTTGATATAATATAATGTGATATAATGTATATTAATCATCCTATACTACATTACTACTGGACTGAACCTATTACTCTGATTCTCTGTATATTGGAGTGCTGATATATTATCCGAGACTATATATAGACTGTCATAAACATGTATTCTGTGTTTATTGCTGACGATTTTATGACGTGCATTTTATCTGTAAATCCACTATTTTCTCCCACTATTAACCCTGGACTAACAGTATTTATTTTCAGACACAAGCTAGCATTCTAATAAGTCGTCTCAGGTTACTTATGTAACCATGGTTACATAAGTAACCTGAGACGACTTATTAGAATGCTAGCTTGTGTCTGAAAATAAATACTGTTAGTCCAGGGTTAATAGTGGGAGAAAATAGTGGATTTACAGATAAAATGCACGTCATAAAATCGTCAGCAATAAACACAGAATACATGTTTATGACAGTCTATATATAGTCTCGGATAATATATCAGCACTCCAATATACAGAGAATCAGAGTAATAGGTTCAGTCCAGTAGTAATGTAGTATAGGATGATTAATATACATTATATCACATTATATTATATCAAAAAATGTAATATGCAAATATTTAAATTTTTTATATAGTACTATTAAAAATTTAATATTTTTAATAAGACATTCTTTTTTTAATGAAATATAACACAATTTAATATAATATGTATTTATATTATATTACCATTATACTAAAAAGGTTTTATTTATTTATTTTGGTGACACCTGTATTATCACTCGAACAGAGTGTAACTGCTATAAAGCAAGCTTTGCTGTCATCTGCTGGAACTTCACCTCATTTACATCGGCTTATCTTAAATCACAAGTCGTTTACCTAGTGTATTTGTACAAGAGCGTATTTTTAATGGCCCTTGATGACACTTTTACCATCAGTCTGCACATGTTGTTGTCATTGCAGCTTTGCACCTTGAGTCCGTGGCTAGACACACTGCTAAACAAGAGCTGCCCCAGACCAGAGCTCTTGTGTGTTCAGCACTTATTTGATCAGCTCGTGTTGACAGATCATACCTAATGCTCGTAAAGGAATGTTTGGATGAGTTACTCCGAGCTCAGTCGCGCCCTTGAGTGAGCTTGATCTGAGAGCAAATGTCAATGACTCGCCTCACAAGTTTGTTTTGCGGGTGAAGGTGTAGCGGAGAGGTTATTCTGTCATCCTATAATGATTAAACGCCATCATTTGATGTGTAATATCTGGCTTGTGTAATATCTCGCTCCATATAACATAAGCAAATGGAAACCGCACAGGACAGATCGGAAAATCAGAGTCAAAAACAAAAACAGCACTGCTAATCTGATAAAGAGGAATTTAAGTGTATTTTCTCATTTATTTCAAATACAAAGACACATCAACATTTAGCATAACACTTGCTCAATGATGATTTGAACACTTTGTTTGTTAATTTGTTAGTTTTGGCGTGGCTGTCATTATAATAAAGTAATGTGAATGTCACCGGGTTTAGAGGCACAGGTAGATCTATCTGGCAATGATTTTAAACCACTTACACGTGTTTGCTAGAAATAATATTAACTCTGAACATTTGATTATTTGCTTTTGTAAATAATCCCCCCCCTCCCCTCCCCTCCCCTTTTTTTAAATACAAAGATTAATCCCTTTTTTTCCCCCTTTGTAGATAAATTGTCTGAAAAGTGTTTTAAGAATAAAGATTTGGACAGATTTTGGATGGATAAAGACTTTGATGCGTAATTTTATTTGTTCCATAGCATTTTGAATGTTGACATAAAAATACATATATTTTAAATGTTTTACATTTTAAATGTAATATACTGTAAATTATGACTATTAAAGTAATTGAAGTAATTAAAGTAAATCATAAAATAAAACTGATTTTTAACAAATAACAAATACATTTTAATATAAACATTCAATTTGATTAATAATTTATTATAATTATATATAATAAAAATAAAATTATATAATATAAGAAATTATAATAATAACTACAAATAACTATACAATAAAATAAATGCATTTTAATAAAAAATATATAGAATTACATATAATTATATAATTTTTTTAATAAAATGTATTTAAAACAAATATAATAATTGTAATAATAGAATAGAAACAATATAAATTGTATGCAATTGTAAATAAAATAAAATAATAATACTATTGTTTGTTCCACTGCATATTTACTGTATTTTGACACACACACACACACACACACATATATATACTGTATATGTGTGTGTGTGTGTGTGTGTGTGTGTGTATATATATAATTTTAAATGTAATTGTAATATAAATGATAAATGTATTAAATAAAACTGTAAACAAACATAATTCAATAAATATATTAAATATGCGCATAATAATAAATAAATAAATACTTAATAAATGATATTATAAAAATAAAGTATGAATAATGTTAATTAATATAAAAAAATTAACAAATTAGTATCAACTTATATATATTATTAACTTAAATATTTAGCTTCATATTATGCAAGTTGAGCATAATAATAATGCAAGTTATAATTATAATGCAAATAATAGAATAAAAGAAATATAAATAATAAATGTATTAATAATAAATAATTAATTCTATATAAATATACATTTTATTTAATAAACTATATAACTATATAAGTAAAACTGTAGTAACATAATATAACAATTGTAAATATATATCAGAAATATTTATTTTTATTAAACTTTTAGAATGAGTTACTATTATTATTAATTATCTAAATTAATGTTATTTTGAACAGCCAAATTACATTGAAATTTTGTTACCAGACATGTCCTCTATATATACATTTCTCTCATTTCTTTGAAGACATTGAAACAGCTGCTTTAAAAGGTATCCTTCACTGATCCCGAACGTCCCTTACGAGCTCAAAAACAGCGTTTCAACCCCACACCGACTTGAACTTGTTTTTTTGTCCCAACACCCACTAATAACAGGGGATCAATTTTGTCATGAAGCACATCATGCAAAGCTCACGTCACCAAACGCACACACTTACACAAGTCACTCGCTCAACCCGACTGTTGACTCCAGAGTTATTGGTCATCCAGCATTCAGCATAACAAGTTTATGGCTACAAAGTCTACTATGTTCCAGAGTCCAGCCGAAAGAGACCTTGAGGAGTCATTTCAGAGAGAGACGGAGGGGAAACACAGAAACACGGCAAGCAGAAGGGACTGTGACCTCGAGCGGCCGCTGATTACACAGCCACACGCCATCAACATGTAACAGCAGCGAGTTCACTCACTCTAGTGCCCTTGATGCACTGACATGTACCGTGATACAGCACTTATCACCTGCTTTTAGGGACATTATTACCTAATTAGACTATAGACAATGCTGTACACCTCCAATATACAGATTAGTGACCAATAAATAACTTTACACAACTTTATTCAGTCCCTGTGTGGATATAGCCTACCCTCAAAGTTTAAAACATTTCGCAATTCAATTCAAAATATTGTAGAGCACAAAATATGCTTGATTTAAATTGTAAAGTATTTATAGGTTATGATAATATTTGCTGCACAAACAGTCATCAAATCAGAATCATCATTAAAAATATGGGAATTATGAAAAGCTGACACAAAAGTGCTAATTTGTCATGAAATCATTGGCTATTTTTGTTAATTAAAATAAATGAATGAATAATATTGTTATAAAAAATAATGACAGATTGAGCTTTAAAGTATTAGGCTTTTTATTGCATAAAGAAATATTTTTCTTCTTTTGATTTTTAGGGTGAAACAGCTATTTTTGATAGATTAATTTCATACATATTCAGATTACAGACTTTATCCCCTCAAATTACTGTAGTGCATAAAATATGCTTGATTTAAATTGAAAAATATTTATAAATTATGGTTCAAACAGTCATCAAATCAGAATCATCACTGAAAAAAAATTATGAAAAACCTGTCACATACATGCAAACTTGTCATTTAATCAGTGACTAAATTGTCTCTTTTTATGTGTGTATCATTGTTAATTAAAATTTTAAAAAAATTAAAACGTTGTCATAAAAATAATGGCAAAATAAATATTCTAGTGTTAGGTATTCTGCTTTTATGCAATGAATATCTCCTATTGCATAATCATTTATTTCTTCTTCTTCCTTTGATTGGAGGCTGAAATGCAGATATTTCTGTGAGATTCCTTTCATTATTGGTAAGGTGAATGAGTGAAGAGCAGTGTGAGTGGATGCTGGCAGAGGTCATGTGGTGCATGATGGTGATCGAGTGTGTGGTTGTAGTTCTGGAGTTCAGCACACAGAACACAGAACACAGGCACTGCCTGAACCCGAGCGCTGGCATCTGTCAATACACCAACGCTGACCTCCTGACACACACACACACACACACACACACACACACACACACACACACCTGCTGAACATGGTGGACAGCTACAAAACAGCATGTCCCAAAATATAATGTAATATAATATATAATTAGAAAATATAATGTCATATATTAAATAATACTTTTCCATATATGGGAAACTAGTGCTTATGTTTTGCAGTTTACTGCAATATATGCATAGATCATGTATGGCTAGTTATATGTGAAATATAATAAAGATAAAAACTGCACTTTTTTCCTTTACATATAATAGCTTTATTTCAACACAATGCATGGCTTTACATAAAGCTGAACACATATTCATAAACTTTTGTTATACTTTAATATTTACGTTACACATTTCATATGAAAACGTGTGATGGTGTATATAAGAAAAAAAGTGTTTACTGAAGACTAACATTACAATTTTAGGATTTTTGCACAATTTGATGTCTTGTTAAAGTCATGTCTACATGGTGGGTGGAAAATCAGATTCGGCATTTATAACTTAATGGACTGAGTGAGATTCACAAATAGACAATTTACAAATAAGCAATAAATACAAATATAGATGTATATCAATATATTTCACTCTCATAATTCCTCATGTACATATATAGCACATATTACAAACTTTTAGTCAATATAATGTATAGTCACATTGTTCAATATATAAAAAGTGGCAATTTCTTATATATTGTTCAATATACTGTAATATATTAACACAATATATTATATTTTCTGTAAAAAACAAATGAACAAACTTCAACTTAAAAACTGAAACTCAATTGCTAAATTTTTAGGTATAATCAAGTGGTTGTACAAGTTATTTAAACTTAAGTTATATTAAACTGACTTATCAATTCAATCTCGTATAACTTAAAAATGAAGTTGAAATTGGTTAAATTAATTTGATGAGTTAAAGTAATGGAAAAACATACATTGCCATGACTTATTGATCATGTCATTTTATACAGTGACATTAAATAATTGAATATATGGATTGTTAATTAATATATATAAGCAAATCTATTTTCTTTGTGTAAGGGGTACTCAGCCATTTCGTGCATGTTTAGCAAGAAAAAGTGCGAATGTGCTACAAAACACTGTTTGAGGCAACTTATATAATTAAACTTAATTGCATTTAGCAACTAAATGAAAGCAAACTGAACTGATGCAACTGAAATGCAAGCAAATAACAATCCAGTCGATCAAAATCAGCAATTTCTGGAAATCTTGCTTAGAAACGCCCTTTAAAGGGGTCATATGATGTTGCTAAAAAGAACATTATTTTGTGTATTTGGTGTAATGAAATGTGTTTATGCGGTTTAAGATTAAAAAAACACATTATTTTCCACATACTGTACATTATTGTTTCTCCTCTATGCCCCGCCTTTCTGAAACGCACATAATACCTAGGTTAGGGTTGATAACAAACCATAATTATAAGAATCTGCCTTAGCAAATATATAACTATATAAATATATAAAAAAATATATAATATACTCCTAAATATATAAGATACAAATGTAGGCCATTCTGATGCATGCTGGGAATTAATGGATAGTTGTTTACAACTTCATGCAAAGTAGCTGTCCCACAGAAAACAACTACAGCACATGAGTTGATCTCAAGATTGTGTGCTGATTTTTCAGTTTCAGGTGCAGAACAGAGCGTGTCATATGGGAAGTCATTGAAATAATCATAACAATCATAACAAGGTGTCCCTGGCAGCACTAAAACATATCTGTTGTTTGACTGTGGGACAGAAACATCCCCCGGGCTACAGTTTCCCCATCGTCTTTTATCAAGCGGAAGAATTTGTGATTGCACAACATACTCGTAAATTTAGTGTTACACTCAGGGAACTCAAGGAAGTTGACGTCATTTGAGAAAACAGAGCGATAGGCAAAACAACCACCTCTAGAAAACAGGCATGGGCAGCTCATTGAGAGCACTCAGATACTCATGTGCTGCAATGAGCTAAACAGAGATGAAATCTGGAGAGTTTCCACCAGAGGCTGAATGCAGGGAAAATGTGGTCGGGTGTTTGTAACTTCACTCTCTCAATCAAAGAACAGGCATTACAACATTTGTCCCAAGAGTCAACATGCCAAAGTTATGTAGGTCTGGCGCGGTTTGAGGGAACTCTCTTGACCATGATGAGGAGAGGCCAACAAAGCCAAACAACATGCCTATAAAATACGTCAAGCATCTGGAAGTCAAGAGAAGAACAAATTGTTGTATTAGTGGCATATTGTTCTGCAAATGTTCCCAAATATATGAGATTTATTTCTGTGGTGTTGCAAGCATCACTATAACTACTGCTCGTACTTAGCTTTAGGATTGGCTCTAGACTTCAAGGTAGGCCAGTAAACAATTACATGGTAACACCCTAGCTACCACCATTACATGCAGAAACAAACACATTAGGAAGAAACTAAGAACCAACCAAAAGAGCCTAGCAACCACCCAGCACACTATAATAACTGCATAGCATTGCATAGTAAACCATATACCAATGCAACAAAACCAGACCGAACACATTTGCAAGTGTATGGCAATTAACTTAAAATCCATTTCACACACTCTAGCAATTGCATAGCAACACCGTAGAAACCACCTATTAAAGCTCTAAAAACACTAACGTGATAAAGCCTATATATAATGCAATAAAAAAAACAGCCAGAACACATTTACAAGTGCATAGCAATGAACTTAAAATCCATTCTGCTCACCTTAGCAATTGCATACAGCATAGCAACACCCTAGCAACCACCTACACAAAGCTCTAGTAACCCTAACCTAGTAAGCCACACAGCAATGCAATAAAACAGCCAGAACACATCTGCAAATGCCTAGCAATGAACTTAAAATCCATTCCACACAATCTAGCAAATGTATACTATATAACAATGCCCTAGCAACCACCTATCAAAGACCTAGCAACCAAAAGTACACTCTGAAATACACTAAAAACTATTTAGAACACACTAGCAACTGCAAAACAACGCCCTAACAACCACCTATCAAGCCCTGGTAACAATAACCCAGGAAATCATATACCAATTCAATAAAAACAGCCAGAATACATTTGCAACTGCATTGCAATGCACTTAAAGCCCATTTCGCACATCCTAGAAACACATATCAACACCCTAGCAACCACACATTGATGCTCTAGGTACCCTAACCTAATAAACCCCATACCAGTGCAATGGGAAAACAGCCATAACACATTTGTATGCATATACTGTAGCAATTAACTAATCCTAACCTAGTAAATCCCATAGCAATGAATTAAAAACCACCAGAGCACATTTGCAAGCATATAAGCAATGAACTTGAAGTTCATTCTGCACACCCTAGCAACCAACTATAAAACTGACCCTAGCCTAGTAAATCCCATAGTAACGAATTAAAAACCACCAGAGTACATCTGCAAGCTCATAGCAATGAACTTAAAACCCATTCCACACACCCTAGCAACTGTATACTACATAGCAATGTTCTAGCAACAAAAAGCGCATTCTGAAATACACTAAAATCTATTTAGAACACCCTAGTAACCACCTATCAAAGCTCTAGTAGCCCTATAGTAAATTACATACCAATGCAATTAAAAACTGAAATATACTAAAAACTATTTAGAGCACCCCAGCAACCACATCGCAATGCTCTGGTAACCACATATCAAAGCTCTAGTAACCCTAAACTAGTAAATCACATGTCAATGCAACAAAAACTGAAATGCACTAAAAACTATTCAGCACACACTAGCAACTGTATACCACATAGCAACACCCTAGCAACCACCCATCAAAAACCTAGCAACCAACAGTACATTGTGAAATAAACTAAAAACTATTTAGAACACACTAGAGTCATTGGAACACACTAGCAACTGCATAGCAATGCCTTTGCAATCAATATATCAGTAGACCATTCCATCAGTTAGGGCGTGATACTATGTATCCAATTTGTAACCAGTCATATTTATAACTTTAATGTGACAGCACCTTTTCTAAACAGCATTCTTGGACAGCATGCACAGACATTTGCTACATTTTTTATATTTATAGAAAATGACATATTAAAGGCTTAAGTGAGAGCTGAGTGATTTGAATCAACCAGTAGATATTGTACTTAGATGCTGGCCAAACATCAAGAAATATTAGACAATCACAGTGAAGGACTGTCAGCTATTGCTTTGGCTTGTCACTTATACAACACTCATCATAACAAGCAGTGATGAGCTCATAATAACACTGAGTCACTTCTGAGGAACATCGGAAATGGGTAGCGGGAGTTCTTCCTAAACATTTGGAAGACTATATGACACAGCCGTCCCAAAAGGTTAATGATCCTTGCTGGAGACATGTGGCTGTAATAAATTTCCTGCATCTGTTGGGTGCTGAAAGCATTATAAATAGCGCTGAGGCTCAGTGATGGTGGTCCCTGCAATACGAGCAACACCACTGATGGTAAACCGGAAAATGTTGCCAAATGGCCCTTTAAGGGTGCTGAATGGCTCGAGTAACACTGTAAACACCTATCAGATAGTAAACAGGCACTCTGATTTGTCTATTTATTCTTCTATGTTTTGTCTTGATAGAAACAGATTGACTTGAGTGAGTAAATTACCACCGAAAATACCCCAGCAACTACTCAAAACACCCTAAAAACTGCATAGCAACGCCCTGGCAACCAGTGAAGTGAAGCTACAAGCCATCTAGAAACTGAATAATCAAGGTACCCGATAGACAGATGGATAGATGATGGACGGATGGATGAATGGCAGATAGATAGATGGATGGACAGACGGACAGTTATATAGATAAATGTATAGGTAGATAGACAAAGAAATGGATGGATGGATAGACAGAGAAACAGACAGATACATTAAGAGGCATTAAACCTTTTATTAAGATATAAGGCTGCATAAAAACTCCCTAGCAACAACACAGAATACCTTAGCGACCATATACTGTGGCAACTAACCCTAGCAACCATTGCGTACACTCAAAGTTATTGAAATATATATTTCATACTGTAAAAGTATAGTAAAATGAAGTGCAATTTACTTTATCCGATTGATAGTTTAAAGTCATAGAGGACAATGGTACTGTCATTTAAACATTATGGGTTGAATTCCGTCAACAGTCCAGAAGTTCAGAATACTGGAGTTCCATGAAATTCCAATTTTGATTTCATTGGCTATGAATCATTTTAAAAGGGCTGGTTGTGGACATTTTCTGGTCATCAAGGCAGCGGTAATTGCAGCCAGATTTATGGGAATGTTTTTAACCTTCCGTAAAACAACCTCAAGATCCCAGTCTGAAAGTTTTACTGCTCATCGTCTGGACGGATTTACTCTGTCATGTTGCTACCACTGATTTTGTATCTGATCTGCATAATTCCTTTAGTGAATCAAGTGCTAAAACAACACAGACAGCATGTGCAAATGCACAATGCAGATTCAGTAGCAGCAGAAAAACTCTTAGGAAGCTCTATGGAAGACAAAGCCATCAAATGGCTGGAAAAGAAGGTGCAATAAAGAATCTACAATTAATTTCATCAAACTGATCAATAGGTGAGCGCTCAAGTTCTCAGGTGGTTGATGTGTGTAGGGTAATGTGCAGGCTGACATTTTCTGTGCTCCTGTTTGCTTACTCATAGCATGATAAGATAAGGCCAGCTGGATTTCTGCTTGTTTCCGAAAGGCTCTGCACCCTAGATAGAGTTTATGCGCCCTGTGGGACACAGTATCTAAGGTCAAGAGCTTCAGCAAATTTACCCGAGGCTTTAAGTAGCTTGGTCGGGGTCATGGGGGACGAGGGGTTTCATCACCTGTGAGTCAGGCAGTTCACTGGCTCCGTGCATCCGCTCAGGATTATGAGTTTTGACTGCATAGGCTTTGTTTAGAAATCTGATTTTTGGTGTATCTGGCTTAAATCGTTTGAGTTGTTTATGATCTAAAGAAGAAGAAAAAACAAGTGAAATGTGTTCTCATAAGGTTTGTTGCAACCAATCATTTAACCTCTAAATTATCGGCCTGTGAGACACCATTACTAATATAAGTACATTTTATATGTAAATTAATAACAAGAAAAGAGTTTAAAGATTCAAAATTAAGCTCAGAAACATTTAAATTTGATACATGAATTAATAATTCACAAAGAATTTTTTTTTTTCTTTTTACTTTTAAACAACCCTGGGATCATTTAAATAAATAAATAAATAAAATGAAGACAGAAACTGGTAGGTGTTGTAGATAACAAAAAATAAATAAAGCTTAAAAATAAAAATAAAATTACATATTGTCTTAATACATTATATATTGTCTAAAATATAATATTATTTTATATGGTAAGGCAATTGAATAAGGTTGATCAAATAACTACACCATTTAAATACATATACTGAACAAAATTATAAACGTCTGTGGCACAGTGAAAACCGGGATTCATCCGTGAAGAGAACACCTCTCCAAAGTGCCAGACGCCATCGAATGTGAGCATTTGCCCACTCAAGTCGGTTACGACGACGAACTGCATAAAACAAAAGTGTTACGTTTATAATTTTGTTCAGTGTACATATAGAGAGAGAGAGTTTGCCTGTTAAAATTACTAGCCTTCTACAGACAAGATGATAAACTACTAGATTTTTTGGGGCACCACTTATAAAGAGGACAGCTATATATAAAATTGTGGGAAAAGCTCAAAAGCAAGACACCTCATTGGGTTTTATTGTAACATCACATCCTGAATGGTTAAAAATGGCTTTCTGTTCAGTGAGGTTGTGCATCGGAGGGTTAAGAAACACACATCTGGCTTTGTTGCTTTGTTTTTTGGGAGACTCTAACCCACGTAATCAACTCACTAGTTCTCATGGCAGTGAGCCACCGGTGGTTTTAAAGTGTTTGTGTTTATCCTCTTGACTCAAGATTACGACATCAAAACAGTTTGTTTACCAAGTACAAGTACCAAATATTTTTATTTTGTTATGTGTCTTGTCACTTGTCAACCTGTCTGTGTACTGGAAGCTTCTGTCACCAAGACAAATTCCTTGTGTGTGTAAGCACACTTGGCAATAAAGCTCTTTCTGATTCTGATACAATGTTCAAAAACAATATAATGTACTACATCTTACGAGAAAGACACCAGAAATGAGACCTCTTTAACATCTCAAGTGTTTCTCTTAGAAAGCAAAGACACTGAATGAAGAGCAAATTAACTTTGGACTAAGTTCCTCGCTTCTCAGATGTTTCTCCTGAGAAAATGCACGTGTGATCTCACATGCATCTCCTTTAGAGTTTCTGATCTCAAACTTCTGCGGTAAAGTAGTAAGAAATCTCAAACTTTTCTCATCACATTCTTCCTAAATGTTCTAAGCTGCTCTCTGCATTCATTTTATAGCTCTGTACTACTGACTTGTGTGTAACTGTTTTCTTCTGAGGAATATTTAAACCACATCGCGAGCTATAAACTGTTCCTCTACTCTTCTTCATGCTGTCATTTGTAGCCGAAGTCTCTAGACTCATCCATCTGAACGCAGGAACATTCCAGTGGAAGAATGCTTTGTACATGCGGGCACAGGATGAGCTCAAAAATGTTAATAATCTCTCTCTGCTGGCAAGTGGAGACATACGTTTACTCTGTCATATATGCAAATAGAGGAGGTGATTTAGGGAAACAGCTATTGATTGCACCTGTTGATCTATCGGCTCATTGTTAAACCGTTCCTTTCCAGGCTGTGCAAAAGTAGAGCACCAACTGGTTAATTGATAATTGATTGGATAAGGGATTTTCGGTGTGGACTTTGTGACAGTCTCTTAAATTAGGTCATGCAGATGGAACTGAACTGGTTTGGCTTGAAGACACAGACTTTGAATACTTTACATTGAATATCAAGTGGTGACTCCAAGCACTGAAAATCCAATAAAAGTAAATGTAAACGTCCTCTTGACTCAAGATTATGACCAAAAACAATTGTTTGTTTATAATGTACATGTGTACAGAAACAATATGACATACTACGTCTTATAGGAAAGACAAATCAGAAATGAAATCATGTTATGAAAAAATTATCCCTCAAATCAAACAATGAAATGTATTAACAACATTATACTGAACCGCACAGACCAAACAATATGATAAATTGCAGGGTTTCTGTGGCTCTTAAAGTGTCTTAATTCGTCCTTCCACAAATGTTGCATGCATGGCAGTATTTTTGTCTTGTTTTCCAATAGAAACAACTAAGCATCCTTAAATCAAGTAACATTTACTTGAGATGTAAAATGAAGACAAAGTCCTGTTTACTGAGAAAATTAACAAAATTTATTGAGTTTGCTTAAAACATGAACAAATGTCTGCCAATCGGGTAGGAAAACTTGTTTTTCCCCCAAATTAGACTTATTTTCTGAGCCCATTGGCAGATATTTTTCGTTTTTTTTTTTTTAAATAATAAATTCACTTTGTTTTATTACATTTCTCAGAAAAACGTCTTATGTCATTTTGCATTTATCTTGATAAGAATGTTTAGATATTTATACTGTAAAGCAAGACAAAAGGAAGAAAATGACTTTTGTGCAGTGTGATCAAAAGGTACAGCAACAGTTACAGTTAAGCTGTTATTTTTGTCAAATTAATTAAAAAGTAAAGAAAATTGGTTGGAAGTTGTATTTTCTGCTAATGCAACTTGTGTGTATTTTCTTTAGCCATTTCCATTTAGAAAACATACTGACATTTTAATTGGTTTTAAAATGAGAAGAAACCCTGAATTACTATCATTGCATATGCTGAAAGTTTGTAAACGTCTCATGAATTTTGGTTTCATGCTCTCTGTGGCCAATAATTCATAAAATAAATTGTGGTCGTTCTGAACCAAATGAATAGAGTTTGACTGGACGGCCCCTGGCGTCAACAACAAAAGATATGGAAAGTCTATCTTATCTATGGTTAGTTGCACTTTATTTACAATTCGCATTGTTTTTCCACTGCCAAACAACCCTGCACCAACTACCCATTTCATTTCATAAAAGCATTATGATAATTGTGCATTGCAACAATGGCTCTGCTCTTTGAAGTCTCAAGTATGTAAAGTAGAGGAAAGGCTGCCGCAGGGAAACCCTTAACCCTTTCCCGGACCTCCAAGTTGTTTGTGTAAGAAAAACCTCAGAGAGGGTCAGTGAGTTCGCAGAGGTTTCCGGTGCTGAGCCGTTCTCAGATGTCAGCTATAAATCACTGTCCATGCGGCATAAAAAAGCACTGTAAATTGACAGCAAAATTATGCTATTGGACCGGATTGGTTCCTCGGGTTTGCTCTGATGTGATAACAGATATGAATGACACAAGAGGGGACATTTCTTTACTCCATTTCACATGCACAAATCCTTCAACACCTTGATGCCATGTGGAATGCAACCTAATTCTGTAAAGAAGGACAGCTAAGGTCGTCAAATGGCACAAGAAACAGATGTGGCTGATAAAGGAAGCATGATAATTTGGGAACAAAGCACCGCAATGTTTTAACAATCAGGGGTGCGTTTCACAAAAGCAACTATGGTCGTAAGTAGCTCAATGGACCTAACGAGTTGGTTAACGGTGCTTTTGGGAAACGCAACCCAGATAAGATCCTCCTTGTGACAATTAACAAATAATTGTCTTGAGTTAATCATCTAAAGCCCCTTAATCATAGAGGTTTTGAGTGTGTTTATTAGTGATGGGAAGATTGTGTCATTTCATGCAAGTCATTTTGTTCAGAGTTCAGTTAAAACACACACACACACACAAAAACTTTTCAATAGGCAATTTTCTTGAACATATCCACATGCAATCTTTGATCAAACTGAATTAGGACATCTTTATACGCAACCAAAGATAGATTATGAAAAACACCTCCTGAATCCATTAGCAAGTCTTTCCTTCATTTGTCACATGCAAAACAAATTGTTCATGAACGTCCTTTACTAGTTTTTATTATGTGCATGTGTGAGTGTGTGTTGTCTCTGAACTCAATGGCCCCTATCAGCCGGGGTCGTACAAGCTTGAGTCATCAGTTTTGCTTCACTTCATGTGTTTTCTGCTTGTTTTAGATGTGGAAGCCAACTCTCAGGTCAAAGAGTTTATGGGACAGACACATTAGGCTCATAGAACATAAATAAGCCATCAGACTTCATATCATTTAGACTTAATTAATGGTGTTTGGTAAGCTAAACATCACTTTATTGTTAAATTTCTGTACTATTTGTGCTACAGGCATAAAGGAGAGATATATTTTTATATACACCCAGAAAAATAAGGGGCCTGTATTGTACCTTTTGGTATATAACATCTTGTCCCTGGAGCAGTACCCTTAAAAGGACATATTTGTACCTTTTTTTTTTTTTTTTACCCCTAATAGGTACATATTAGTACCTTAAGGGTACATATTACTACTCTAAGGTACTAATATGTACTTATTAGGGGTAAAAAGGTACAAATATGTCCTTTTATGGGTACTGCTCCAGGGACAAGCTGTTGTACCCCAAAAGGTACAATTTTAAACCTCTTTTTATCTGTGTCTAGCAAAAAAATCCCAGACCTGAGCTGGAAATCACAAAGGCTACTAAGTAACCACATGGAAAGCATAAACAATACCCTAACAACCAGTTATTAATTACCCAGAATGCACTGGCAACAATCCACAACATCCCGACAGTGATTTCTGCTTTGGTTTTTCAAAACCATGTGTATTTTTATAGACACTCTTGTGCAATTTTATCTTGTTTTCCATTTCTTTTGATCTACTCTTTCTAAGAAACTCAAACCGATGTTGGGCAATAAAAAATCAAAAAATCCCAAGTATGAAAGAGCTTAACCAAAATTTACCAAAGAAAGAGTCTTGCATCAACCACAATATTCCACAGCCTTGTACTGCCAAATAGCCAAAAACAAGTTGAGGGTTTTAAGTCCTTGCATGGCTGTGGTTCTGTCAAAAGCACTAATACCTTGTTTTTGCCAAAAAAACGACCACCCATGTGTTCTGGAATAACCTGAGGACCAGCTGATATTACACTCTTATAGTCAATTTAGTGCATTAAAGTTAACAAGAGTTAAAGTTTTATTGCATGTTATTGTCAGTATGTTTACAGGGTTAGTTCTAAACAAAAACAAGGCCTAACGACATCCACCACCTTGAGTTTCCTGTCACTATAAACGCCTGCTACTCGCTTCACTGATTCTAGTCCAAACGTCTCCACTGTTAACCAACAACCAATTCTGAGTCATTTCTGTTATGCAGTACAAACATATGAAAACAAACATCTGCTTCAGATATAATCATACTAGCACAGATCAACAAAGTTTTCCTTAAATCCATCGCTAAAACTCACTAATGTGTGTGCTGTTGATTTCCCTCCATAATGATGTCACTTCCTGGAGGATGATGTCATCAAGGAACTGACTCATTTAAAGGGACAAAATACCAGCAATAATGAATGGGGACAAATAAAAACGATGAAATGATTATCGATTAAAATGCAATTCCTTAGAAAAATGTTTTGTTTGGAACATTTTAATAAGAGAGTGAAAAAATGAAGAGAGACCTAGAATATATATAGAAATAATGACAACAAGATGAGTTATGAACCAAAATCAAATGTTTAATTTATTGTTTAAATTTAATTTAATGTTTTTTTATTATTTAAATTATTTTATCTAATATACTATGAACAACATAAAAGTAATGACCCTTTAAACTTCCAGGTTCCTTTTTAAAGCAGCATGTAACCTTACTGTGCAATTTGACCATCATGCTAGACAAGATATACTGTATATGATAAATCAGCCAATATTTGGCCATTTTGGAATTATTGGCCAAAAAACAAACATCTGCTTCAGCTAACAGAATGATTTCCAAAACTACCATCAGCCTTGTCAATGTGCACAAATTGTGTTTCAAATATTTCTGGCGAATTAAAAAATATATATACAGTGTAAAAAATGTCAGTTTGTGCTGTAATTAAATTGACCAGCATCAGATGTTGAAAAAAACATTTTGTTTGTCCGTTATTAATGACTCCTATAACAAGTTAGTAATATGTTCGACATTTCCAATAAGTTATGAAAACGTTATTTCTGAATATTCTCTGAACATTCAAAACGTCCATATTTATAACTATTTAAAAAAAATTGTTATATGGAAGTTAAAGACAACATTAAGGGGAATGTTCCATTTTATTATTGTGCAAACATTACGGGAATTACTTCTGAATGTTCTCTAAACCATCTTAGACGAACGAACATCCAACAAAAAACGTTCTGAGAACGTTCTCTGTTAGTTCATGTGTCTCACTAGTAAACCCAGTCCGGATGACTCTGTTCTCTGTGTGGTGTGTGTTTATGGACACAGTGTTGTTAAATACTACCGCAGCACAGCAAGCACTGCAGAGTGTTCAAGGTTATTTAAACAAGACCTATGTATGCTATGAGTCAACATGTTTACTGTACCGCATTTCTCTACTTTGGTAAAATTACACTATGTCATGAGCGTGGGATTACCAGAGGGGCTTGAGTTCAGATGTAACATTGCACATTGGGTACTGGACAACATGCTTACCCGGCTAATTTTATACCCAAACCTCATGCTCATGGGTCATACGATACATACATTATCAACATGGTCCAGCTAAACAACCCGTACAGAAATGTCCACTGCTAAATGCACTTTGCAGCCAAATATGATAGTTAAAATGTAGTTTACATGCTGTTTTACATGCAATTTCAGCTGTTGTGCAGTGGGAGATAATTCACCTAAAGATCCTTTTTTATTGTTCTATAAATTATTATGCATGCCGTCTTCATGACATCATATTCATTGAATACTTAATATTTGTACTTTAATACATTTATTTTAAAATAGCAAATATTTTTAAATGCCAAAAATTATATATATATATATATATATATATAATTATAAATTATACACACACACAGTGCATATATATATGCACTGAAATAAATTTACGATTTACTTTGAAACATTTTTATTCTCAAATTGCTAGTAAATTTCACAAATAATAACAAAGAACCAGCAAGTAACTGAATGACGCTGAATTAAATGTGAAAATTTGAAATAATAATAATAATAAAAAACTAAAATAGCCCTTGTTTTAATTGCAACTTTAAAAAAGAAGAAAAAAAATACAGTGTGAATATGCACTTTGGAAAAAAAATATCAGACATGAAACAATTTTCACTCAGAAATTGCTAATAAAATTCACTAATAATTATAAAGAAATGGCAAGTAACACTGAATTTTGAATTAGAAAAAACTGAAACAATATTTCCTTGTAAAACATATTCCAATAATCTGTATTTTTTACAGTGTACTCGCATGCAACTTTGTAATGTAAAATCTTGATGTTCATGGACATACATCCATGTTACATAACTGGTATTTTTATTAGACAATACTGTGAAACCATAATAAATTAGTATTATTTCAATGCCAAAAAAATGCATGTCTTCCTGACATCAAATTAATTAATTAAATACTTAACATTTGTATACTTTAGCTTGTCACACTGCAGGATCATGTAGATATACACTTCCTCTTATGCAACTTTTAATCTAAAATGTTGATGCTTATGAACAAGCATACAGCTTTCCTGATATATTTATTGTCAATGCTGTAATTGAATATGTTATCTCAATGCAAAACGCTTTTAGAAGAGTTTCTTTTCAAAGACAAGTTCACTATGAATCAGGTGCTGCACTTATGCATAGCAATGCGTAATGATGATGATATATGAGATCTCATCAATGAAATTCCACGCTGACATGTTCTGGAGCTCCATCGCAAATATTGTACAAACAACCGCGATTGCCGATCGCCTTTGGCCACGAGAGCGCACAGGAGCTATTGAGCAAATATTTGCGCGTCGTGGCGTCGCGTGGTCTCCGTGTTGACTCGGAGAGAGGAGTTGAGGGCAGCTCAAAGCGAACCGCGTTACCTCCTTTATGTTTGTTTAATAAAGCGCGTTTGAGGGCACTTCCTCTGTCTATGTGGGGTCATGCGGTCCTCACCAAAGCGAATCCATAAATGAATGGTGGGCTCGACTTTCACACACGAGTCCTGATTGGTCGCCGCGTCCGACCGAGATAAACACAGCCGCGAGTGTATATATATATATAGTGGCATTTCAGAGAAACTTCACGCACACTTTTACGCACGCCGTTTTACGCACTCGTCAAGATGAGAGCGCATATCCAGAAAGGTCCTCAGATTCTGGAGCTGCTGAAGAAGAAGTCTGTTGGGCTTCAGCACTGCAAGCCCACATCCTCCGTCTGCGTGCTGGACTCGAAGGATGCTGCGGGGAGC
>NW_015633542.1:954303-968985 GCF_001515625.1 Sinocyclocheilus rhinocerous
ATGAAATATTCAAGGTGTCTGAATAAATTTTGGTTTGACTATATATATATATATATATATATATAACATTTTTAAAGTTTTTATTTATTTAAAACGTAATTATTTAAATGATTTTAAATCAACTTTCTCATTTCTATTAATTTTTATTTACTCCAATAAAAAAAACTTTATATGAATAATTACTTTAAAGTTAATTTCATAATTCCATTTTGTCTATGAAATACAGTATAGCATATAACAGTGTGCCTTGATTTACATTATTATTATTATTATTATTATATATTAAATGCATTGTTTTATTTCAATTCATGTTGGATTTTCATTTATATTTTTCTTATATATACACTATAAATTAACTTAGTTAATTTATAAATTAACTAAGTTAACAAATTAACAAAGTTTATTGAATCTTATTCATGTATTTATGGTTATTAAAATATAAATGCATGATTTCAGGCTTTTTAGTCATGGATTTCAGTCATGTAGGCTTTTCATTTATAATTTTCTTCTTTATATGTACACTATAACAACTTTGATGTGTAGTGGTTTACATATTTTGTTTTTATAATAAATTCATGATTTAATATAATTTCTTGTGTGCTTTTCATTTATATTTTTCTTATTGATATATACACTATTAATTAAGCTTAATTTAAATTAGTAATTTAGTGAAATTGTTTTCTATTTATGTTTATAAGCTATTACTATCCTAATAATAACTTAAATAAAACGTTATTTTATTTAAATGAGACATTTTTTATCTATTTATTCATTCATTCATTCCTGTACATTTCTTCAGTTTTAAGGGTGTTTTCTCTGTTATTCTGTTTTCAACCTCAGATCAATTACCATAAGAAGTTTGGGAAGATCTTCCAGATGAAGCTGGGCTCTTTTGAATCGGTTCACATTGGGGCTCCCTGTTTATTGGAGGCTCTTTACAGGAAGGAGGGCAACTATCCTCAGAGACTGGAGATCAAACCATGGAAAGCCTACAGAGACTTGCGGGATGAGGCTTATGGGCTGCTCATACTGTAAATATTATAGTTCAGTTACAAATGCATGTGAGATTTTATTGGTTATTTCATAATATTCTACAATGTAAACGAATGCATTTGCAGGGAAGGAAAGGACTGGCAGCGCGTGCGCAGCGCTTTCCAGCAGAAACTCATGAAACCGACCGAAGTCATGAAACTGGACGGGAAAATCAATGAAGTGAGTTCTGCTTGAGAAATATCAAGTATAATTCACATATATGCACAGACTGTATGAATGACCGCTTGTTGTCTTTATGAAAAGGTTTCAGCTGATTTGATAAAGAGGATCGGAAGAGCCCAAGTCAACGGGAAGATCGATGATTTGTATTTTGAACTGAACAAGTGGTCCTTTGAAAGTGAGTTTTCATGTCACAGTTGCGACATACTGACTTGCTATAATGAAATGCATTAAATTTCTTTCTCTTTTGGTCTTTTAGCTATTTGCTATGTGCTTTATGACAAACGGTTTGGACTCTTGCAAGACAATATCAGCCAGGAGGCCATGGATTTCATCACGTCAGTAAAAACGGTAAATTGACCATCTTTTTGCCCCAATTAATAGTTCAAACAGTGAGTAACACTCTAAAGTGCATAAGCTTTATCCACATCTCTTCTGATGCAATGCAATGCAAAGATGCAAAGTGTTTCATAGTTCCAAAACAGATCCACATGGTGTTTTCTCACTTTCAGATGATGAGCACCTTTGGGCTGATGATGGTGACGCCCGTGGAGCTCCACAAGACCTTCAATACGAAAACATGGCAAGATCACACAGTGGCCTGGGACCGCATTTTTAGCACAGGTACTAAAGAGCTCCTTAATCAGTTGACATGTGACCCATAAAGCATTCATTTCCAGTCAGGTGATGACACATGAACTTACGGCTTTCTGCTCCGACCTGCCGTAGCAGATCTGTGTACACAGCAGGAAAGAAAGAGAGAGAGCAAACCGCAGTAGTAAACGCAGTGACCTAAGTGCATGAGAATCCAGCCAAATATTTGTAGCAGCAGGAGCGAAGGGAGGGAGGAACGTGGACGTGAGGCTGAATTACTCACTGTCTGTTGTGCTGCTGTTGCTCCATTAGCAGCGGCTCACTCGCAACACCTGTCACACATTCACAAACACTTCACTTTCCCTGCAGCTAAACAACAGCAGCACCTGACTACAAGTAGGGCGTTCCACACGTAGGCCATTAAAACAAAAGTGGTAATACCTTAACAGTTTTTAAGTTATTGAATAGAATATTTACACTCATGCACTTGGCAGATGCTTTTATCCAAAGTGCATTCAAAGTGCACACTGAATGCTGAATATTAAGAAATATATATATAATATAATTGGTGCAAAGTTTATTTATATAAAACATTTTACAATTGATGCATTCATTTGTTGCACAATAGTGATGCTTTAAAGTGCTTTGCATAAACAAACAGATATGAACATAAAAGTTAAGGTTAAAAATCACTTGTAAGTTAAAGTGTGTGTGTGTGTGTGTGCGTGTGTGCGTGTGTGTGTGTGTGTGCGTGTGTGTGTGTGTGTGTGTGTGTGTGTAGAAATTTAAATAGAAATTTTCATATACATTTTTATTTATTTTACATTTAGATTTCAAACATTGATAATAATCAGAAATGTTTCTTGAGCAGTAAATCAGCATATTAGAATGATTTCTGAAGGATTACGTGACACTGAAGACTGGGTTAATGATGCTGAAAATTCAGCTTTGATCACAGGAATAAATTACATTTTACAATATATTACAATAGAAAACATTTACTTTAAATTTCAGTAATAATTCACAATTATTACAACACTTTTACCGTATTTTTAATGAAAAAATGCAGCGTTGGTGAGCATATGAGACTTATTTTCAAAAAATAAAATCAACCCCAATGGTATGTCTATATAAATATAATGTATTTAAATAAAATTATGCATTTATTGTAAATATATTGAGAAAATAAAATTTGATTTACTTCTATTTTCATCAAATACCATGCACACACTCAAAATGCCATGTCTTAACATTTTCAAAACTATCAAAAATATCACCAACTAATCAAGTAATCCATCGTTTTTAACAGCAAAACTTTATATTGACAAGAATCTGAAGAGGCACTCAAACGGCAACACAGGAAACTTTCTCTGCGACATCTACCACCAGAGCCACCTCACCAAGAAGGAGCTGTACGCCGCCACAACCGAACTCCAGGTCGGAGGAGTGGAGACGGTACGCACTTTCATGACCCCACACAAACCAACTTGTATTTCAGCGAGCTTGTTTTTGAGTCACACGCGAGTGAGCTAAAAAAAACAGTTGATTTAACTCGTCTTTGTTCTGCTCTTATCCAGCCTAAGATTGAACAACACACAGCTTAGCTCAATCAAGCACATAAGTCAGAAGAATGAGGCAGGGCAAGCGTAGCGCGCCGTTCAGGGATGGGACGCTGTACAGTGTGACCCGACTGACCAAACAAATCCTTCTTGTTTTCCTCTTGCAGACAGCTAATAGCATGTTGTGGGTTATTTTCAACCTCTCACGTAACCCCTGCTCCCAAGCTAAACTTCTGAAGGAGATCCAGGATGTGGTGCCTGCAGGAGAAACACCGTGTGCCGAGCACATCAAGAACATGCCCTACCTCAAAGCCTGCCTGAAGGAGTCCATGAGGTGGGCAAAATATACTAGATAGTAGAAAAACCGAAATAGTATTTTACTATTTTCTTTCTTAAAACGTTCCTTAGATTATTAAAATGCTCTCCACACTAAGATAAACATGGTTCTTTAAGGATCTGTTTATTGAAAAGTTCTTTGGGGAACCGAAAATGGTTGTTCTTTATTGGCATTGATGGTTCTATGAAGAACCTTTAAAAAAATAAAGGTTCCAAAAGCATGTTTTGCATCAATGCCATTTAAGAACCATTCTGGGTTACCCAAAGAACCCTTCAGTGAGCAGTTCTTAAAAGAAGCATTATTTATTTTGTGGAAAGGAAAGGTTCCATGGATGTTGAAGGTTTTTCATGGAACCATCAATGCCAAATAAGGATAACCTTTATTTTTAAGAGTGTAGAATCTTTCCATTCCAAGAAAGATTCTTTATAGTGGAAAAGGGTTCTTCAGATAATTAAAATGTTCTTCAACACTCTGAAAAATTAAGGTTCCAAAAGAAGGTTTTCACAGCATTGTCATAGAAGAACCATTTTGGGTTCCCCAAAGAACCTTTCAGTGAACAGTTACAAAAAAAACAACAACAACAACAACAACAACAAAAAACATTTTTCTTAGTCTGAAGAACATTTCAATAATCTAAAGAACCATTTTCTACTATAAAGAACCTTTAGTGGTTCCATGGATGTTGGAGGTTCTTCATTGACTCATCAATGCCAATAAAGAACCTTTATTTTTAAGAGGGCAAAAGTGAAAAATGAGGAAAATTGTTCTTTTAAGAACTGTTAACTGAAGAGTCTTACACTCTTACATTTTTTTTTTTTTTTTTAATTGGAATCAATGATTCCATGAAGAACCTTTAATCTACCTTTAATGTACCTTTTGGAACCTTCCCGTTCCAAAATGGTGCAAAAAGGTTCTTTTTAGATTATTACAATGTTCTTCAAACTAAGAAAAATGGTTCTTTTAAGGTTCATATGAGATGAATCATTTCTAATAGAATGGCATTAAATTAAGCTGGACGTTCCCAGATCCAGTCAGCTGACATAATAGTCCAGACTGGAACCCGAAAGCGCATGGAAGCATGTTTATGCCTCATATGCTTTCATGTTTCAGGCGACAGTCATGCGTTACAGGATAATGCTGAAGCATGTGCCGGGAATGTTGATGGTGTATTTGTGGGATTATCTAGCCTTGACTTGCATTAGCAGCATAACGTGCCTCATACCTTTCAGCTTACGCTCTCACGCATGCAAAAAATGAAAGAGGACATTTTCAGGAATTCTCAAAAGTGAGAGGTTCATTGTTGTCTTTTTCCCTCCGCAGAGTTTCACCGTCTGTGCCGTTCACCAGCCGTACCTTAGACAAAGACACCATTCTGGGCGATTATACTCTGTCCAAAGGAGTGAGTATCTCATTATTAGACCTCCTCACTACTGCCCCCTATATGAACTCTGATTCAAAACCTAGTGAGCAACCTTGAAGTCTGCTGTTTAACTGGCAGCTCCCTTCTTAGACAGCATCCTAACTGAAATAAGAGTGATTTCAAAAGCTATGAATTAGCAGCAAAAAATGCTCCTCTCATGATGGCACAATAGATTCCAATAGAATTTAGCAATGTGATACTCTAAAAAAATAGCAATAATAAAATATTTAAATATTCAGTATTTAATTAGACACTGCTTTTGATGGTTTTAAACTATATTTAGATTTTTACAATATATATAGTAAAAAAAGATTAAAATTAATTAACAATATTAATTAGAATTAACATATATATATATAATCTTTACAGTAATGAATAATAGTGATTAATATAAATTATGATTAATACCCATTTTTATTATAAATGTATTTTAGAATATAATTATTAATATAATTTTTCATATATTAATACATTGAAATAGATATAAAGTATAATATACAATTAAACTTAATATTAAACTGTCATTATAGTATAACATATTTGTATATTTTATCTTAAAAGGCTCACTAGGTTTTGCAAAAGAGCCACAAGGCTGTAACTAGGTTGTGTCTCGTTCATTACTTTACCATTTTGTCTATGTTTAATGTGAAGTTTTATAGACATGTTATGCACTGAACATGATCAAATTCATAATAAGCAGTTCATATGGATTTTGAGTGCATTACATTTATTTATCCCTATTTCTCATGATGTTCCCAGACGGTCCTGATGATCAACAGCCAGGCTATCGGTTCAAACGAGGAGTATTTTGACAACGGGAAGCAGTTCAGACCAGAGCGCTGGATTGAGCAGAAAAGCTCCATCAATCCTTTCGCACATGTGCCGTTTGGGATCGGAAAGAGGATGTGCATCGGCCGGCGGCTCGCTGAGCTACAGATCCAACTCAGTCTCTGCTGGGTACGTTTGCTGGACAATAGAAGCTTAAGCAATACTTCTAGGTCTTAATATGAGTAGATTGATGTCATTTTTCATGCTCTTCATCACAGATACTACGTGACTATGAGATTGTGGCCACAGATCATGAGCCGGTGGACGCGCTGCATTCAGGAACTCTGGTTCCCAGTCGAGAGCTTCCCGTGGCTTTTGTCCGCCGATGAGGTATGAAAATTACTTCTCATTCAAGGCCATAAGAATATTAGCAAAGGTTTGATGCTCCTGTGTGCATTTTAAGGTTCTTCTCTTGTGTTTTGAAACCCCCTTTTTTTTCTTTGCAGATACTAACCTGAACAGATGACTCCATATTAATGGATCCGACACATTGCGAGGCCTTTATACTGCTGCTAAATGATAGAATAAATCAATCTCACACTTATACCTCAAACTATTAGTATTTAGTTTTATGATACTAGTAAATAATTCTTCTATTTATTACTTTATTAAAATGACAGCTTAAAGTAAATATTTAAGTTTTTTTCATAATTGCTGCTACCTAATATATTACTATAGTAAATATATTTGACTAAAATGTTAAAATTATTATGTAGAGATGGTACATTTTCTATGCAATATTATTTAGTACTGAAATCATTCCATGTACAGTATTATGTAAAATCTTTTTTCTTTTTTAATACAAAAAGTGTAGAAATGTTGTACATACATGTTATATAAAACATAAATGTAACATTCTATTTATGTACTCATAAATAAATATGTATAATATGTTTAATGTATGTCTGTTTGAGTGATGAAAAAACAATGAGTGATTGTTGAAAAGAAAATCACAAGAGTCTAGAAATTCACTGGATATTGTTCACCACTTTTTTCTTAATAAAACGTTTAAATGTAATGTCTGATATAAATTGAATTCAGTGTGTATGACACACAAAAAAAAAACTTTCCTTTCACTTACTAAATAAAAAATAAAAAATAAATAAAACTGCTGTGCCATCTGGACATTGTAATATATACTAAACTATAGTGAACCATGGTTTTAGTTTCTGATCTTTCTTTTTTATCAGTTCTTTCTGGTCCTCAAATCTGATTGGCTGAAAGAGCGCGCTATTCTAGTGATAACAGAACTCTTCCAACCGCTTCACCGTTTGTATCACTCTGCTTCCTGTATTTCTCACAGGGAGTGTCATGGCGGACACCCAAATCCACTATAATTTTATAAATAATAATGTTTTTGTGTCATGGTTTTTTAGGCGAGAAAGTAATTGTTTAGACTTCAAATATGCGGTTTATTAATAAAAATAACATCTATTTGAAAATTTGCTTAGACACTTTCGGAGATGTGAGCTCCAGGTCATCAGCGGCCTTTCAGCGCTCATGAACCCGCCGAGAGCAGCCTCACCTCGGCCAGATCTTCTGGAATTTGCCGCTGGCTCTGATGTCTCTATAGTGGTTAAACATGAGATATAATTTGTTTTGGGTAATTCTAACGGGCAGTCTTTAGTCTCATTAATTTATTATTTGTTCCAGAGCAAATAGTTTTGGCTGAGAGCAAAACCTCATCATGTTATACTTTATGTAACTTCAATGCTGTATATCAGAGCACTGCCTTGTGCTCAATGTTCCTTTGTTACTAAAGTTCTAAAGTGACCTTTTCGAATTAGTAACATAGGCTTGAGCTCAGCTGTTAAACTGTCAAACTGAGATTATAATCCGTGGCGGAAGGAAGTAGTTCCGCACAAAAGAGGGATTTTAAAGACTAGACAAGGGTCGTTGTCTCTTTTTTATTTACACACTTGTGCCGTCAAACTGTTTTATAAACTCAATATCACACTCGTAGCAGTGCGATTTGCCATAGGTATGATGATTACCTATGACATGAGGCCGAATCACAGCCATAGCATATATATATATATTGTGGTGGGAGGAGCAAACGACAGACACAGTGGGTGTGGTGTCAGGCCTCGGAGAGGCTTAGAGAAAATAACAAAAATGCCCAAAACAGGGAATAAAAGTGTCCAAAGGGAAAGGGCGTTCAAAATAAACAGGGGATCTGGTGTCCTCGTTGTGCTGCGGGGTTCGGGAAGGAAGGGTCCAGGTGAGGGGCGGAGTCCGGCGGCCGCACGCGCTCCCCTGTTGGTCCGGGGCACGAGGAGCGGCGGCTTCTTCTGAGCGGCTTCGTCCTCCTTGGCCCACGGTGCTTCCCGGGGATAAACGGCCCCGCATCCTGGCCCGTCAGCCGTATAACGGGTGCGGTTCTAGTCCGGACAGCGGGTCCGACAGCTCACGGCTCTGGCGGTGCGGGAGTCCCTCTACGCCTTACCGCAGGAAGTAGGGGTGCTGAGGGTGCTGCAGCACCCCCTGGCGTGTAGCCCAAGAAAAAATGGGGGGGCTGGGGGTGCGGTGTTAAAAATAAATAAATGAAAATTTTGTAACAAAAAAATAAATTAAAATTTATTTTATACATTTGTATATTCATTCAAATTAATAGAAAAAAAGAAGCCTAAGCCTACAATAGGCTTGTTTGACATGAGCACATTCTGCGCAGAACCAATCACCGGTGATCACCGCGAGATACATGCCGGTTAGAAAAGTGTCCGATGCTGCGTCTCAATGTGCCTACTTATACTACGCCCTTAAAGTATGTACTCTTTTGGTGAAGAAAAAGTACACACTTTTGAGTGTGTAGTAGAAGAGTAGGCAAGCTTTGGGACATACTATCACGTCACACAATTGTGTCTTTAAAGTCGCATTAAATCAAAATTGACTTTATTTACTTTACCAGCGCACATTGCTAGCTTGATGAGAACAATTAATCCGTGCAAGTTAATCCGCTGAAAAAAATTGTTTGTCTTGGTAATCTTTAATCAAAATCTGAACATTTACTTCCGCTCTGGAATTGCATTCCTTCTCTGATGACGTCAGTTTGACGGCTTGGGCAGAATATCCTTAAACACACCCCTCCAACCTTTAGTTTGCTATGAGTGAGAGATGAGAGGAGGAGCGCAAAAATAAAACCACGCCCTCAAGTACGTCACTTCACTGAAATAAAGTCGGCAGCAACTTCCGATTCACGCGGACTTTAAAGGACCGCTCTGTCGCATAAATACACGCACCCTGTCACTGTAAACTGGCCTGTCAATCATCTTGTCACAGTTAACATCCTCCACATTTCATTTAATTTAACTTCCTACCGTACTGGACAGAAAAGAAGTAGCTGTTGATCTGCCAGTCACGGGTCTTTCATGCCGAGAACTCTGCTCATATTTTCTGCATAATGATGCATTTAAAAGTTAACGACCAAATGGATGTTTATAAAAGTTCACATTGCTGTTACAGATTAAATATAACACGGATAACAATAAATAAATATTTTTTACCAGGTTAAATGTTGATTATTAGTAACTCAAACTCCTTTTTGTAAACCTCTCTACCTAACCGTCGATCGCGCGCATCCGCCACGTTTGTAGTTTTTCTAACGTTTTATTCGTGTTTGTAGTTCTGGACCGAATCTTTCGCCAAAGCGCAATGGATTGTGGGCAATTTTAGCCATTAGAGTGTGCATGGATTCACACTTCAAAAATCGACCTGAAATAGTAGACCATCCGGGGACTTTTGGCATACTCTTTTCAACATACTATGCTTTGGGACACACTTATTCTAATCTCACATAGGCCACGTTCACACAGCAGCAGAATAGGGTTGTCAGTCTGTATTTGAGTCCTTAATACGGTTACGTTCACACACAGTTCGGTTATTTATGGGTGTGACAACCGCATTCTCGGAATACACACGCTGTGTGAACGGAACAGGACTGGACAACTGGTTGCCTGCCACGTCATACAGTGCGAGAGGGAGTCGCTCTCCGCAACAAACACGTGTCTACCATGGGGTGCATGTTTTCGGTAACTTACAGTGACGGAGAAATGAGCTGCGTGTCATCTGAAATTTTTAGATCCCGTCAGTTGTGTTCTACATGCGATTCAAATGCTCCGCTCTCCACCCAAATATAAAAGCTTCTATCGGTTAATGAAGATTTGACGAATGAACTCGCGGCTTGACTGGACTCTTGTCGTGTCAGAAAGTGATAAGACTTTCAGTTTTATGGACATCGCCATCTTTGATTTTACTTTGGTCACTGTCGCTATGGTTACTACGCTGTGTGTTTTGTTGCAAAAGCGAAAATACTTTGTTTGGCCTTCCAAAAGAGGACACAACTAGAAACCAGTTGTTAAGTATTTACAACACTGTCCCAGAACAGTTCAACCCAAATATTCAGATGTGTGCAGCGCATTTTATGGAGGACCATTTCCTGATCCTGGGAGAGTAGACTACAATGCCGGCTGTTCTGACTCACAGGCTGCAAGTACATTTTCAAATTTAAAGAAATTGCCACTGATGATTCAAACGAGGGTTTTGAGCAGTGTAGAGTAGCGCTTGTTTGTCGTTTCTCTGATCACAAATGCAGACATGGTTTTGTGTTTACACTGCGCGATGCAATGCAATGCGTAAAAAGACAGTATAAGTCATTATAATCCGTAATTATTTCCCCACTGGATGCAACAAATGCCTCGTTTATAATGGGTTTTGTTGGTTTGGTCTCATTGCTCCGGGACACGGCCTCACAATATGGTAAGGGGCGTAACATTTCCATCACACGCTTGAGGTATTCAGCCAGTCACAACGCACTGGATAGCTGGCCAATCAGAGCACACCTTGCTTTTCAGACCAATGAGCTTTGTAAAAATGGACGCGTTTCCGAAAGGTGGGGCATAGAGGAGAAACAATGTACAGTATGTGGAAAATAATGTGTTTTTTGAACCTTAAACCGCATACACATTTCATTACACCAAATAATGTTCTTTTTAGCATCATATGACCCCTTTAACAGACATTCTACAAAAAAAAAAAAAGCCATTAACCATGTAAGAAATTCAGACCACAGGGCAAAAAGAAACTCATGCACAGTGCAAGTTAGATATATCCAGCTTCAAACAAAACACTTGTCAGATGTTCAACAAAAGAGGCAACAAAATGACTGATTTTTAAATGGAGGGGTTATATTTCATTCATGCATCCTATAGCCAGAAATGAAGCACAATCATGGACAGGGAGGCATGTATGTGGTCTCAAACACATCACCTGAAAGTGAAAGAGGAACAGGAAGTCAGCTTGACACACATGTTCAACAGTGAAATCAGCCAAAAGCACGAGCCACTGAAAGCATACTTTGCTGATAAACCTCAACGACCGCTGGCTTGAGATTCTGCACTGCAAGAACCTGTTTCAGTTGTAGCCTGTAGGTCATGGGGACACCCTTGGGAACCTGTGAGACAGAAGGGATGAAGAGAAGTACATATGCAGCACACATGAAAGGGCCAAATAGAGAACATCTCACCTCTTTCAGATACACAAGCACATGGTCATCTCCAGCATCAACCCGCTGCACTAATGGAGCAAATGAATCTGGTGGCGATCCAAGCTGAGAGGAAAAGTCCATTAAAATCTGAAGCAGCTTAAAGCATCTTAGGACTTTACATACAATTCATCATAAAACATACAAACCAGTGACGTATCTGCTGTGAAACCCGACAGGAGTTTAATGTTCACGATAACCATGTTAGTAGTTGGTTTTGCACCATTGTACCTAAAGAGAAAAGAGAAAAAATAAAAATAAAAATGAAAAGTCGTCAAGCACTTAATTTGGTGCATCTACAAAAATGGCTTAAGGCTGCTCAGAGGTGGCATAAATGGCATTTATGCAGCAACTCCAACTGTATACTTTGATATTAGGGGCTGAGGTGGGTCAGAACTACATGATTTGGACTGGCTTTCATGTGAAATAACCACAGAATTGAGCAAGCACAGAGCAGCCTTATCTCGGCTGTGTAAAGATGCGTTAAGGGTCAAACAGGACACAAAGTCAAAGCTGTTCTTACTTCACAGTGATGTTCAACATGAGATCTGCTTAAAAGGACTTTTCAGTTTCATTTTTGCATTTTTGCGCTAGTAACTTGGCTGGTTTAGGCCTGTCAGGGACAACGGTCAACTGAAGTTTTCCACATTTAGTGTGGTGGTCAGTTCATAGCAGTGACAGAAATTAAGACTTACTGAAATCATTCTTGCACATGAGATATTGCTTAATTTTGATAGAATGCAATACTCCTGGAAGGTGGCCCTGTATTTTACATTGCTAATTCAAACAGTTACAACAGGCTACAGCTTACTGTGAACGCTCAAAGCAAGGTGACACTATCAGCTTGCACATCTCTAACGGAATTAGAAAAAAAAAACACCTATTACATTAATAAAATATTAATCCAGACCATGATGCACTTGGACAGATAGTTGAAGACTGTGGCCATCCTAGAATCGCCCCTGGTGTGAACGTAGCCTTAGTCACTACAGTTAAAGGGATGCTATTTTATTTCTTCATAATATTTCAAAGTTAGTGTTGTGTTTGTGTGTTTTAAGTGTGTACCTGTTTTGGCATGGCTCCGGCCTGCAGTGGCGCCCTGTGTGTTTGTCCCACTGATCTAAAAAGCTTCAAACATAGATCACAGATTTTATTAATAGCATTATAACTGTAACACTCCTGATAGTAAATCCAGCTGTCAGTCGATAGTAGGAAAAAAATACTATGGTGCCCATCAACTGTTCTCATACCAACATTTTTCAAAATATCTTCTTTTGTGTTCAACAGAAGAAAGAAACTTCCTACAAGTGGAAGGTTTTCTAAAGACACCGGAAGATATAAACAAAACAAAAAAAGTGGACATTTTCACTTAGGGGTGTACTCACTTTTGTGGCCAGCGGTTTAGACATTGATGGCCCTACAAGTGGAAGGTGAGTAAATGATGACAGAATTTTTATTCTGAAAGTGAACTACTTCTTTAAGTAAGTACTTATTGAAATTAGGTACCTACTCATTGAGTATGTGGTTTTGATGCAGCCACAGTCTTATTATTGGGATGAGAGGGTCTGTATTATTTACCATTGGGAAAAGCGTAATGGCTAACGTGAGGCACCTCAGCCAATCATACAATGTCAGTGACATCAGTGGCCGGCTTTCACGGTTCTACGACAGTCAGTTATAGTTTACATGGTACAGTAAAAAAAAAAAGAGCGCAAATTGTTGGTCAATTACTGGTCACTACTCAACTTGAGATTTGGTTTTATTCTGTTCATTTAAAAAACAGCATGATTGGGCATTCATAACACAAAAAATGTCAGTTATTTGTTGAAATCTGGAAGCCATAGAAAGAATATATTTTATTTTCATTAAACGACACACAATATAATAAAATAATTGAAACAATTCATGTCCTTTATTCATGCATTATATCAAAATAAGGCATATGGTCACATAATAGTCATTACATTTCAAAGAATGAATGAGGAATTTTTTATAGCGCTTTTATTGTGTATTACAATCATTTGAGGAGGTCTCTCCTCAACCACCACCAGTGTGCAGCATCCACCTGCATGATGTGACGGCAGCCACAGCACAACGGTGCCAGTGCGCTCACCACACACCAGCTACAGGTGGAGAGGAGAGAGAGTGATAGAGCCAGTTCAGTGAATGGGGATTATTAGGAGGCCATGATTGACAAGGGCCAGTGGAGGGAATTTGGCCAGGACAACAGGGATACACCCCTACTTTTTACAAGAAGTGCCATGGGATTTTTAATGAACACAGAGAGTCAGGGCCTCAGTTTAATGTCTCATCCGAAAGATGATGAGATGTCCCCGTCACTATACTGGGGCCCACACAGACTGGGTGAGAGCCCCCTGCTGGTCTCACTAACACCTCTTCCAACAGCAACCTAGTTTTCCCAGGAGGTCTCCCATCCAGGTACTGACCAGGCTCAAAACCCACAATGACACTGACGAAGCAAATAAATATAGTAAATAATAGGGGAAAATGAGTAATTATTTCCATGTTTTTGCCAAAAAATTACGTTTTATTATGTACGGAAAGCATAGGCTACTCTATTTCTCCCACTCGCTCTCCTTACACGCGCGCACACACAGAAACATACACGCGCACAGAAACGTGTTATTAGGCACTGCTCTGATGATTTTATTAGTAAAATAGTTTAGCAACTTAAAAGCTACGTCTTTTCTCACTAATAACGGCGCTGAGATGAAGATTATGAACTTGCAGTTTCGCTAATGACACTGCTGTCGAACACCGTTGAGAGACGCACCGACTCTCTCTCTCTCTCTCTCTCTCTCTCTCTCTCTCTCTTTGATGATTTTGTAAAATAGTTTAGCAACTTAAAAGCTACGTCTTTTCTCACTAATAACGGCGCTGAGATGAAGATTATGAACTTGCAGTTTCGCTAATGACACTGCTGTCGAACACCGTTGAGAGACGCACCGACTCTCTCTCTCTCTCTCTCTCTAGCAACGGAGGAGATGCGTAAGAAATTAAGGTAACACTTTAGAATAGGGAACACATATTCACTATTAACTCTATTAACTATAGTGAACATTAATTCACTATTGTTTTTCCTCAATATACTCATAAGTTGCTGCTTATTGATAGTACATAAGGTAATTGTTGTAGTAGTTATGTTTAAGTATTGCATAGTGTTAAGAGATCG
>NW_015633542.1:970813-977716 GCF_001515625.1 Sinocyclocheilus rhinocerous
CTCTCTCTCTCTCTAATAACTTAATTAATAACTGCAGTAGTCTGCTATCAACGGCTCAAGCCTCCGTTACTAGGTCTAAAATGACGTTTTGGAATTAGCAACGGAGGTGTTGGATGAGATGCGTAAGAAATTAAGGTAACACTTTAGAATAGGGAACACATATTCACTATTAACTAAGAGTTTTCCCTCAATAAACTTCTAATTTGCTGCTTATTATTAGTTAGTAAGGTAGTTGTTAAGTTTAGGTATGGGGTAGGATTTAGGGATCTTAAATATGGTCATTAATATGTGCTTTATAAATACTATTGAACAGCAAATATGCTAGTAATATGCATGCTATTAAGCAACTATAGTGAGAATTGGTCCTTAAAATAAAGTGTTACCTAAATTAATCCTACACACAAGAGCGATTCAAGGACAAAAACCTGATGAATGTCTTTGGATATAACATCTGAACAATATTTGAGGTGTGGCAACCGTAGTATAAGCGGAATGATTGATGACGGGCTGTTGAATTATTAGAAAATATATTTTAAAATGTAATTTATTCCTGTGATCAAAGCTGAATTTTCAGCATCATTATTCAGTGTCACATGATCCTTCAGAAATCATTATGATATGCTGATTTGCTGCTTAAGAAACAGTTATTATTATTAATGGTGAAAAGTTTAAAAAACAGTGTTTGTTTGAAAAAGAATATATATATATATATATATATTTTTTTTTTTTAACAATCTTAGCCCAAAGTTTTGAATGGTAATGTAACACACTTCCCGCAAAAATGTTTTCAACATTGATAATAAGAAATGTTTCTTTAACTTTTTTTGTATCGATCATCTTATTCTGAAAGGTAAAATATAATAAATATATATAAAAAAAAATATTAAAATAATAACATTAAAATCTATATATTGCTGTTGTTTTTCCAGTAAGTATGATTTTTGTGCTCTGTGTGTTGACCCGTTCTCAGGGGTTTATGGGGTGGATGGGGGTGTTTGGGTTAATTGGCCACTCTGAGACACTGGACTGACACAGATTCGATAATGTCATCATGTTTTGGTATTTCACAAGCTATGAACCTGATGTTTTGACAGAAAGGCACACAATAACACTGCCAAGTGATATAACAGCAAATACTGTAACTTTAACCCCAGTTTCTCAACGTCCCTTTGCTTTGGCCCGATGCCAGTGTCGTTCACCTCGTGTCATGTGGGTTTAGAGCAAAAACAAACTCACTACACCAATAGAGCAATGCAATAAAGGCAAATGCCTGATTGCAGCCCCCGTGTTTATAGTAGTATTAGAAAACCACAACTAAAGTCAAGCAGTGACTGAATCATCCAAACCTAACGTTTATTTCTTTTCTTACTTGATCTATATTGTAAGTGTGATGGAATGGCATTACTGTAATTCAGTTGTCTTGTTCTTGCCTTATTAGTTTTCCTATGAGTTATTGTAGGATGTGTTTAGCTGCTGACGCAAGACTGGATTCCTGTTTGATCAATGCCAAGCTAAAACAACACGTTCAACATTGAGATTATTAAAATCCTGAGATTGGCATAAATTCTGTGAGGTTTTCCAGTTCACTTATATGACAAAAAATACAGAATTCCCAGAAAAATGCACTGCAGTAATCAACAACTCTTGATGAATAAATACAATTAATCAAATAATCTAATTAATTATGTTTTTAAAAATTACACTTTATAAAATAATTTTAAATCTAGTTTTCATTTAGATGTAGATTACAGTAGAATTCGAATTTTGAGATTTTATTTTCCTGCCCCAGAAATACATTTTTGAAAAATAAAATGGAAATTGAAAATAATTTGGTTGAAACTAAATATATTTTCAAATGTAAAAATATAATTCATTGAACTTAACATATATATATATATAGAGAGAGAGAGAGAGCATATATTTAAAATATATTTGGCTAAAAATTTTTTTTTTTTTTATCAATTGCCATATTCATTTGATCAAAAGTGACAGTAAAGCACCATTTATAATGTTACAAAAGATTTCTATTTTAAATGCTGTTCTTTTTAACTTTCTATTCATCAAAGAATCCTGAAAAAAAATGTATCACAGTTTTTGCAAAAATATGAAGCAGCACAACTGTTTTCAACATTGATAATAATCAGAAATGTTTATTGAGCAGCAAATCAGTATATTAGAATAATTTCTGAAGATCATGTGACACTGAAGACTGGAGTAATGATGCTGAAAATTCAGCTTTGATCACAGCAATAAATTACATTTTAAAATATATTTCAATAGAAAATATTTTTTTAATTGTAATAATATTTCACAATATTATACTGTATTTTTTTAATCAAATAAATGCAGCCTTGGTGAACAGAAGAGACTTCTGTTATAACCTGTTATATAACACACATGAGCTGAATGAAATTAGTTTAACCTGTAGAAACCTTAAACATACCAACCTATATCCATGTTTTATATGTATTATCAGCGGTCTCCTTATCATCCGTGCTGTTTTACTGTATATGACAGCAATCAATGTGGAAGTTTTCGTAATCTTTAAAAGGTCTTTACTCAGAGGCAGATGTGAGTATAATCTCTGTATAATCTCGGCCTTTACTACATCTAGTAGTAGGAGAAGTGTTCAAAAACATTGTGTGTTTGTTTGTTTTTTTTCTACTATGTGGTGAATTGAGACTGTAAAATATCAATATGTGGTTTTAAAATAGATTTTTCTGATGTGATATGATCACTTGTGATGCAACAGAATGCAGTGTTTTGAGGAAGTGTAAACGGAAAATCACTTATGTTATATTAAAACTGCTGTAACACAGTTGTAATATTTCATGAAATGATGTGCAAAAACATATTCAAGTATAGGAAAACCACTAAATGCATTACAATGCATTATTCACAGGTACCAAATGATCTAACATGCAATTTGGATAGAAAATATCCCTCTGATCCACATGAGGTCTTTTTAGCTAATGGGGCAGCAATGGATATTTTAAGGTTGATGCCGCCCTCTAGTGTCTGTTTAGAAGTAGTACAACAGTAGAGTGTTTATTGTAGGAGCATTGTTACTTCTGCTAAAGTGTGCACACTTTACCATCATTTATTATTAATTATTACTATACATCACTGAAAAAAACAAGTCAAGTTCAGAATAAGCTCCAGGATGTTTTGATAGGCAACTTCTTACTTAGATATTTTAAATATGCATTTGCTGGTCATTTTGAAGGAGGCGTTTCTGTCATTTTACAGTTGATAACTTTATGTTCATTTATTGATATTCACTTATTTTTAAATAAATGTGATTTCCAATGTACTATAAATCACATGTGCATTTTTATTTATTAATGTCTTTTCTGTGTCAATTCAAGTTTTGAATACAAATTTATTTGAAGTCTCACCAAGGCTGCATTTATTTGATGAATACAGTAAAAACTGTAATATTGTGATATATTATTACTATAAATATCTGTAATTTATTTCTGTGATCAAAGCTGAATTTTCAGCATCATTACTCCAGTCCTCAGTGTCACATGATCCTTCAAAAATCATTCTAATATGCTGATTTGGTCCTCAGTTATTATTTGCATTCTATTATTGATAATGGTTCTGATTATCAATGTTGAAACAGTTTTTTTTTTGTTTGTGGAAACTGTTTTTAAAATATATTCTAATAACAACATAGATTTCTGAATAACCATGTCACACTGAAGATATATAAATGCAGCCTTGGTATAAGAAACTTATTTCAAAAACATTTTAAAAAATCTTCTTGGCTGTGCAATGAAATTAATTGAAGTAATGCACGGAAAAAAATTAAATAACTGAAATAATGAAATTTAGTAATAATGCACAGATATGTATTGCATGCAATAAATAAAAAAGGAACCACATTCAAAAGTGAAAAATCTTGAATCAATTTTTATTACATTTGTAAAATGTCTATAAAAAGTGCAACATAACCATGCATGCTATGATTATGAAAGAAAAACAGTACATCAGTCAGAACTATAAAACTCAGGTTCTAGGATTTAAGCCTTTCGATGAGAAGCTAATGATCAGATGTTCTTCTCCATGGTCAGAATCGTGGCTCTAGTCATCCAGATCATCCACTTGGGAGACTCAGACTGAGTATGCACCAGGACGAGTTTAAAACCCAGCCTAAAGTACAACGCCACGGCTGCTCTCTGTGTAGACGAGGTAGAAAGTTCGATCTTTGAGAAGCAGCGTTCCCTACAGAAGTCTTCGGCTGTTTTGGCCAACTGTAAACCGAGACCAGAACGGCGACAGCTGGATGAAACAATCATCCGGTAGAGCTCTCCATACTTTTTTCCTTCGCTTCCCGGGTCGCTTTTACCTTCCACAGCCACCATACCCAAAACCTGAGGCCGGCCGTGTATCTCAGCCTCAGCAACCCAGAAGCAGTTATCTGGATTGCTGAGGTAGTAACCCGGGATGTCCTGCATGTCCGTGTTCAGTCTCGCCCAGACGTAGCCGGTGTAAAACTCAAAGCAGCAGAAGTACACCAGGCCGATCCAGGCTCCTCCAGACACCAGGGCCAGAACGACGGACTGTCCAGCCATCACATACGCGCCGATGTAAAAGAACAGGCTTACAGCGATGTGCAGAGGTCGGGTCATGGCGTACATGAAAGCAGGATTGATGTGCTCCATCATTCCATCCCGGAAAACGGTTTCCACAGTCTCCCGGTCAGAGGGCTGATACCGCCGGATCACAGCGTGCACTGGTGGATTGTAAAGAGGAATAAAAATGGAAATGGATAGGGTAAAAACAATTAAAACACAGAAAATTATTTAAACAAAATAAACTGTAATCTCCACAAAATAATGTATATTATGTATATGGATGTCACAATAATGTGTATTATATTTACCATTCCCTAAAGTACAACATCAAAACAACATGCAGGTGAGTAACTAATCAAAGAATTTTCACTTTTTGGTGAGACTACAATGCATGCATTAAAATGTTTGCAGGTGTCAGTGAAAGTCTAGATAGATAGATAGATAGATAGATGGATAGATAGATAGATAGATAGATAGATAAGATAGATAGATAGATAGATAGATACTTACCGTTTGATTTGGTCATTAGTATCCTTTATTTCCAGTCAATGGTCGGTTCGTGTCTGCACTGCACTGCACTGTCGATCACATGACGCGTGTGTTAAATCACGTTATCAGTGGTTTAAAGGTCACAAGGACATTCTCGAATCAGACCGGACATTTTACTCATTTCATTTGGAGTTCACAGTTTCCTAAACATATATAGAAATGTCCTGAACATAGGTAAAGACGTGTTTGAATATGAGTGTGGAACTTCCAGCTTTCACTCATCTGTTCTTCTGATTGTTGTTGGAGGGTTCTGCTGCTACTATTATTACTTACTGCTGAGATTCACTTCACACGCTGTACATTCACTCACTCACTCCCCTACCAACAATCCCTGGCTGCCGGTACTGAGACTCGAACCCACAAGTTACAAGCCCGAATCTCTAACCATTAGGCCACGACTGCCCTGTGCTGTATGTATACAAATATTAATAGCAATTTTGAAAGTAGCTTCTTATTTTCCCTTTATTATTTTGATATGTTAATGTGATCTAATGAAAACTCCAGGTTGTAATTTTCAGTGGTGTCATAGAGCTTATTCATGTTTTGACAGCTCTCTGAGGCCATGGACAGATCATAAGGGTTAGAATGCAAATTGCTTGTTTTGTGTGTTTCATTGGAACTCAGGTGATGAAAACAAGGTTTAAAATGCTTAATTCAGCCTGCCACAATTTAAGTCTTTAAAAAGGTCTTAAATCTGAGCAGAAAGTCTTAAAGTCGTGGCATTAAATAGCCTAATGCATGCATTGCTAAAAAAAAATTATTATGAATATTATTTTAATTATTAAAAATAATCTACTTTATTCAAATGTAAAATGACGTCTTGAGAACATTTTCAATATTGTGAGTTTATGCTTAAAACAAGAATAAACATCTGTCAATGGGGTATAAAACTGGTGTCCCTTTTATTTAAGTGTATTTTTCTGAGCCTACTGGCAGATATTTGTTCTTGTTTTAAGCATAAACTTGCTTCACTTTGATCAATTTCACAGTAAACAAGGATGTTTTGTTACAAATATCTAAACATCTTTAAATCAAGATACATTTACTTGAGATGTAAATGTAAAATGAAGTCTTGAGAATCTTTAGATATTTACACTGGAAAACAAGACAACTATACTAAGGAACAGAATTACCTTTTTGCAGTGTGATCAGAGGTCATAGAGTTTTTGTTTACTTGGACTTAAATGTACCTTAATAAATCCTGCAATCCCTGTAAATATGAATTTTAAAATTACAAAAAGATAAATGTTTTTGGACATGTGTCTTAGCAACACCATGTTATTCTCTGAAGTATGTTGGGAGTACCATGCAAATAGTATGGAGCATGAATATGTATGGTGATTTGATTGTGGTTATGATTTTCATATTCATGTACCATGATATTTACACGATTCTCAAAGAATGTGATGGTCCTATGATATGTGTGCAAACATCGGGATTACTGGCTAAAAATAAGGTCATATCATATTTTTTTGGTATTATTATTGTCACGAATCCTGTCCATGGACTTCCGTTCAATCACCACCAGAGGTCACCCTTCCATTACAGTGACTCTCGCACAACACAAACTGTTGCATGTCATCCCGGACTACATATCCCATCAGCCATTGCACTGATTGCACACAGCACTGATTGCACACAGCACTGATTGCACACAGCACTGATTGCACACAGCACTGATTGCACACAGCACTGATTGCACACAGCACTGATTGCACACAGCACTGATTGCACACAGCACTGATTGCACACAGCACTGATTGCACACAGC
>NW_015633542.1:977823-985121 GCF_001515625.1 Sinocyclocheilus rhinocerous
GCTCTGGTGGTCTTCTGCTCCGCCGTGGTGGTCTACTGTCTGGCTCTGGTGGTCTTCTGCTCCGCCGTGGGGATCTTCGGTCCCGTCTGCTCTGCTGTGGTGGTCCTCAGCTCCACCTGTACTGCCGGCTCCACCCTGGCTCCTTGCTCCGCCGGCTCTGCCTCAGTCCCTGGTCTCTCCTATCCTTAGATCTGGCCCTCCGTCCCTCCCCCTGTTCCGCCTCCGCTCCACCGCCCACCTGGATCGTATAGTGTTTGGAGCGTCTGGAAGCCGCTCCTTGGGGGGGGGGCTCTGTCACGAATCCTGTCCATGGACTTCCGTTCAATCACCACCAGAGGTCACCCTTCCATTACAGTGACTCTCGCACAACACAAACTGTTGCATGTCATCCCGGACTACATATCCCATCAGCCATTGCACTGATTGCACACAGCACTGATTGCACACAGCTGTCATCAATCACACATTCACTATATAACACTCACTCAAACAACCATTCTCTGCCGAGTATTGTTTAGCCTGTACCCTGTTCCGAGTCTCTGTGTTTCCTTGCCTTGCCTTCTTGTTTTTGACCTTGGACTGTTTATTGGATTGCTCTTCTGTCTCGCCCTGGATTGTACCTGTTTGCTGGTGTTTGACCCTGCCTGTTTTGACCACTCTTAGGAATAAACGCCTTGCATATGGATCCGCACGTCTCCCGACTTGTTCGCCCCATTACAATTATAGTCCATACTGTACATTATTGTTTAAATCATAGCAATACTTGCTAGTGTATAAAGTCCAGTTTTGCAGCAAAAAATGTGTACACATTTTCCTTTTTTTGCATTTAATCACAGTCAAATACAGTGCAAAAAGAACAAGGCAAATATTAATCATTGTTACAGTTCAGAATATGTGAAATAGAAATAAAAACAAAGTATAAAGTGAACATATACATTAAAAAATTTAATAAGAAAATAATACTTCACATAAATTTGAAAAGCTTTATAATTGTTTTTATAAGCTTCTTGTTTTGTATTCTCATATTTGAAAGGATTTTGTTGTGTGAGATCAGTGGGCTACTAATAGGCTATGAACGTTTTAAAGTGAATCTTGTCTTGTGAATATAACACTTTGCCAAAATAATTAAAAAAGATTAATAACGTAATTTTGATTTTGAGAAAAATATGGGTTTGGAAAATAAAGTAAAATGTCACGTTCTCCATTTAGAGTGTTTTTTTTTTTAGAGTAAATCTAAAAATAAAGAAACAGAGCATAAAGTATATGTTATATATAAAGAAATGTATATATATATAATATTATTATTATTATTATACAGCCTACATATTGATCAATGTTTGTGATTGATCGAGCGCTCGCGGGCTTTAGGACCCGGATGTGCAGAGAGTCTCAGACACCGGTTGATGATCCGCTCGAGACTGACTCATTCAATGTCTGTTATCAAAGAACAATAAAACGCACGTCTCAACCGGACACGTTACACACGTTTATGCTCTTGTATTAGCACTAGTCCTCGTACTCCCCTACCAGAGACCGGGCTGATTACCGCGGACCGGCGCACATCTGCATCACCGGCGAACTCCTCCAGCTGGAGCCGGTGAAGAGAGCGAAGCCGCGTTCATTCGTTCCCCGTCAGTCCGCTTCAGGCCACCGGGCGACAGCATGAGCCAGAGGTTCACGGTGACCGCCGGTGGCATCCAGGGTGAAGTGAACCAGCTGTTCGTGGGCGACGAGGAGACGCCGAGCGCGTCCGACGCCACGGGAGCGGAGGGATGCGGGAAAGGTGAGCGAGATTTCTGACGTTTTGACACCTGTGAAGGATAAACTCATCCAACTGCTGGGAATGTGAGACTGGAATATTAATATTCAACACGCCACCCTCTGATATAACCGTCAAATGAGACTAAATGACTGTGTCATGGAAGATTTTCAGTCTATATGTCATATTGGTCATATAAATAATCTATTTTATAATGTGCATATGCATATATTGCTTATATTAAAATTATTATATAAAAAAAAAATCAAGGAAAAATGTCCAGTGCATAATATAGTTCATAAAATACTGTTTCACATATACTAGGCCTATATGAATATATTATAATATGAATAAAAGTTTAACATTTCATATAGAAGTTACAAATCCACATAAAAGCTTATAATCTTCTGGGCATGTAAATTCACATGTATATAAATATATAATTTCTCTTGATTTTTTATTCTTTTTTTTTTATATATCTGCAAGACTTTAAATGGACTCAGGGTTTTATTTGTCTTGTTTTGCATAATAAATCTTTTTTTTATATATATAATTTTCAGTGCATATAAATATAGTCTATGCAGATGACAGATTATATTCATATTCTGATATATTCATATAATATTTAATATAGAGTGTACTGATTCATAATTCATAAGTTATCACGTAAATCCATGTAAACCTTGTTTTAAGTATGATATTTTACATCAAATTTCATATTATAATATATTCATGCAATGTTATATAGACTATACTGATTGCTGTTCCATTGCTGAAACTGTGCTTTATGTCATTAAATGCACTGAACATTGGGTTTTATTTGTCTATTGCATACTTGAAGTGTTTATGTCCAGCGCAAGTGTATGATTTCCTTCCTCAAGCTGTCATATATTGCGTTCATAATCTGTACATCTTGTGTAAACTTTGAGATTTAATCCTTCTTTGTGTCAGGAAAGAGAATCTGCTTGTTTTCATTTGTTCATCAGTATTGCAGTGCCAAATCTGACAGAGAGGGCAGTTTTGTGCAATATTCCGTATAGTGATGGATGAACGAATGGATGCAGTATGACGATGCATGTAGATGCACTTCGGTAGCTGGTTGAAATGGTTACAATGTCTTGCCTTGTCTGTTAGCCTTAAGTGGGCACGGTTGTCTTCACATAATCACACTTCTGACAATATTTGATGAAGTTTTTGAATATTTAATGAGGCCAAATGCGTTTTAGGCACACTGCGCTGTGTGTGACATACAGGAAGTCTATTAAATACAAGTCAGGCGGTATTTTTCAGCTGTAATCATTAGCCTCTTGATGGTTTCTGTGATGAGGCTTGCTATTTTTTGCTCTGAGATTTTGCTAAGTATGAAACAATTATGTGATTTAATGGGCGTAGAGAAATGCAACAAAGCAGTCTGGCTTTATTATTATGACAAGTAATTTGTCTATGCACACTGAAAGTGAAATCGCAGTGCGATGCATCAGAACATGTTCGATATTATTAGTTATGTGGAGCAGGATTTTGGAGCAGTGAGATGGGAACTGTGGATGGGAATATTTAATATGACATGACTGAAATAGATACTAAGTGACCCACTAAATACAGTATAGGTCTAGTGTTGGTGTCTTTTGATGGTTGACTTGTTACTACGGGTTATTATAAGGCATTATTTTATTAAAAAACTGCTCTGGAGCATTATGCATTGCCACAATTTGAATTGCACCATTCAGTTGTACTACAAATGCTGTAGTTCTTGTACACGTGACAGGTCTCAGAGTTCAGTGAAGTTTTATGAATACCTGTCTACGTGTCCTAGATCTCTCTGAATAGTAGCATGATAGGATTCTGTGCTCCAAAACCTAGTGAGCTGCCTACCTAGGGCGCATTTTAAGCTATCACATATAGGGGTGTGGATCTTTAGGCACCTCACGATCCTATCCTGTTCTGGAAGTCACAATCCAATTCTAAAACAATTCTTGATATACATTTTTTTGAAAGTTGTTGGAATAATAGATTAGTAACATAGAATGACAAGAATTCTAGCTTCAGGGTTGTTGTTTTTTTTTTTTTGCCAACAAAGTTATTGAAGCTTTAATCATGATTGTTACCCAGTAAGTTATAAGTGCATTTATAGTTATATAATAATAATATTTCACCCAATTGCTCCCTTTTTCATCCTTTTGAAAAAACAATTATTGACATATTTTGGGAGCTGTGTTTATTGCTAAGTTTTGGATTGGCTTTTCTAATTTTGTAAAAAAAAAAAAAAAAAGGACTTTATCCCCAGACTTCTGCATTTGCGTTTATATAGACACTTTTCAAATAGTTTAAAAATAATTTATTTTAATAACAATTCCTCAAAAAATTTTAAATACATAAATATAAAATAAAATAAAAAATTATACTTGATGAAGTGATTGAATATTTAAAAAGGCAAAATGTGCCTTTTTCTTATTTATTAATGAGTTTACAGGGTTTGAATATCAATTTGTGCATTTTTATTAAATTACCTAGAAGTACTTTTTAAAATTAATTACAAATTAATAATAAATCAAAACAATTGTACGTTACGAATTTTTTACCAACTAAATATAGCTTTTGAATGATGCATAGCCTGTTCCAAAAATAGTTATTTTATTATATAATTTTAAAATGCCATCTTTTAGACAAATATAAGCTATCCCAGAATGCATTGCTCGGTGAAAATCAGTCTGATCTTAATAAATATTTTATTCAATACTGAAACAAATTGATAAAAATTGCTAAATATAATCAATTTTGCGGATTACTTTAACCTATTTAATGTAATTTAATGAGATTTGTATTTACGAGACTCAAGTCTCACATACACATGACATGTGGAGCACTATTTGTGCAGCATTTGTAGTTGCTCCCTAACTACCATCTAGAATGTTCAGCCACTTACTTCCTCAGAAGATGCAAGGCAGCTCACTAGAGAGCTTGAGACATTTTTTCTGATGAGTTCACTGCCAAACATTGGTGTTTTTGCCAGGTGTCCAAGAAGGTGTAGAACGTCCATCTTTGGTGTTCCCATCCATAGATATAGAGATGCGCACCTGTAGTCGCCTAGAGACGGTACAGCCTTGGAGCTCTCGTCTCCGGTTCAAGTCGCCATAATGTTTCCATGACAACTGCATCCTCTTTGTGCCGTGAATGGTGTGTGCAGAGGGAGTGCTGAATGCGATGATAATACTAAAACCAAAGTGACTTCTCTCATTATGCACACACACACTAGCAAATAATGCTGCTCTATGACCCCCTGTGTCCATAAACGAAGCATGAATTGGCTGAAACCCACTCTGAGTGCTTTTTTTTTTTAGATGTGCATGGCTGTATATTTATGTGAGTATCTGTATGCATGCATGCATAAACAATTAAATAGCAAACAGATTACTGGTTTTGTAGTCAGTCCACGTATGTGAGTATCACAGGTACGTTCCTGTGTCTCATGGGTGTTTGGTGAGAAAGGCCTTGACATGGATGATGCATTGCTGCTATTTTTCATGTATCGCTGATGTTGTTTTTATCGATCTGAGGAGATGCTGAGATGCCACCCATGTAGAGGTTCATCGGACCTTGAATGTCTCCAGACAGTCTGAAATATCTAGCCCGACTGAAGCTAATAGGATGATTAAAACGTCCTGGATTCGGTTTAAATTATTCAGTATCTGATTCAATGTGACCCTCTCTTGTAGTAGCCTCTTTTTAGTGGCAGATATTACAATAATAGTCAGGAATATTTGCTGTAAACTGGAAGAGCAGTTATATTTTTACATTATCATTGGTGATGTCAGTGGTGCAAAGTCACTGACGCAATGCTAGTTTCGTTATTAATTCTAATCTCTTCATTGGTCAATTTCTTTTTATGTTTATAATCTTTTATAATTATATTCTTAATATAACTCAGGTATCTTTAGTGTATTTTTTTAATAATAAATTCAGTAACGTAGAATTAAAATGCAAGAATTAATAACCAGAATTTTTATCTGTCAACAAAAATGTTAACGTTTCTTTTAAAAATTAATCGTAATTGTTACCAAGTAAGATATGAAACCGTTTTTCCCCCTCATAAATGTATCCACTAGTTTTGGAGTTATCTATTGCAAAGTGTTTGTTTGTTTGTTTGTTGATTTAATGCATTTTGTAAAAAGAATTTATCCCCAAACTTCTATGTTTGCCAAAGTTTTGTTTTATTGGTGACTTTCTGAAACAAGACTGTTTTTTTTATTATTAAGTAAATATTTTATTTAAATTCATTGCTGAATTTTACATTCATAAATGTAAATTTTTAAAGAACATACATTCAATTTTAAAGATAGGTGTTTGATATATATATGAATTCTTTAAAAACTCTAACAATTCAGTTACTTGTCAGACTCTTCTATGGTGTAATACTTAATTTATTTAATTAATTTATTGTATTCATTTCTAAAATATTGATTTGAAAGAATGTATATAATGATTTATGTATTAATATTTATTTATTTATTTATTTGTTTTTAATTACATTTTTCATTAAATTATTTGTTTGTTTGTTTTTTGTAAAATAAAATAAAAAGTTAAATTATTTTATACAATTCACTGAAGTATTGTTATTAAGACTATTTTCAATTGGATTCTTGAGTTTGCCATGAATATAGCCTTTGATACTGATATGGTGTAAAATGATAAATAAATAGTTAATTTCTGAATTTTCATGTTTTGTAGCCCTCTTAGAATATTTGTTTAGGCTTTAAAAAAATAATAAATTTGCTAGTTTGGTTGCTAGAGTGTTCTGAGTGGTTGCTGGGGTATTCTAGGTGGTTGTTAGGTGATTGCTTAGGTCTTCTCAGAGCCGTTGAGAAACAGAGTTGCTACACGCTTTGATCTCGCCGTTCATGGAGCTCTCAGTAGTTTCAAACAACTCCGTGCTGTCAATATGTTTGAATGGGTTTAAGTAGGATAGACAGCAGTTTCTCTATATTTGCAGCAATTTCTAGTGCTTATTAACACATCATGTGCTTTGATTGTGTATTGATAACTACGCTGACTACGTTTTACAATCGCATTTTATTCTGGGGAGTGATGAAGAGACAGCATTAATATTTGTTCTAATATGCTTATTATTTATATTACAGTTAGCGTAGTATTTAGGGTTAAAATAGAGAAAATGTTTTTTTAAATTCCAGTGCAAAGAGGCAAATTAGAGATGTTTGGTGGCCAGAAAAATAATATTCCTATGTAATGCCATGGTTTAACCATTAGATGCCCGTATGGCTGTTTAATAAATATAGCCTACATATATTTAGCTCTAGTCTAGTTGCTGTAAAGAGTTTCACCGGTCATAATAGCTTATTTGTTTATTTATTTTATGTTTTGCATTGTCTATTTAGACATTATCATACACTCAATGTTTATAATTTTTCACTCGCATCCCATTTTATGATTTTTATGACAGAAGATAATATAAGTGAATGTTAAAAAAGGCCAGCAAATACGGAATTTAACCCAATAAAACCAATAAAACTAACGTTTAAAAAAA
>NW_015633542.1:986611-999289 GCF_001515625.1 Sinocyclocheilus rhinocerous
TTTATTTATTTTATGTTTTGCATTGTATATTTAGACATTATCAAACACTCAATGTTTATAAGTTTAGCTTTTTTTTTAAATGTTGAATTTAAAAAGATTAATTAGTCTACTCATATCCCAGTATTATTTTATGACATTTATGTAAGAAGATAATATAAGTGAATGTTAAAAAAGGCCAGCAAATACGGAATTTAACCCAATAAAACAAATTTAAATAACATTTAAAAAAACACAAGGTAACCAACTGCATTCAGGGAAACTCTTATATTCCTATAATGAGCAGTCTTCACTGAAACTCATTCAGCTTCCTACAGGGAGGTAAAGAAAGATTGCAGAAAGAATACAAACTTAAAAATATGACAACTAGCATCTGGTTATGATCGCTATTAAGGTGTTTCTCACGTTATCTAACTGCAAATATAGCATAACTGCCTATTATCTAAAACTAAACATTAACTATAATGCGTTTCTTAAAATACAACTACTGGCCAGATTTCCGAGAGGTAAACTAATGCGTTAAAATGCCAAAAACTGCTGTAATTTCCTCAACTTTCTGACGAGTGTGCTTGAGAAGCACTGAAATGAATGGGCTTCAATACAGGACCTATTGGTTGTTTGGAACTATTGGCTGCTCCATGACACGCTTTACTTCCGCATTCCTCAGTTCCTATGGAAGCCTATGGGAGTGTCGTAACTCTGTTTCTCAATGGCTCTGGGTCTTCTGAGGTTGCCAGCATGTTGCTATGCAGTTGCTAAGGTGTTTTGGGTGGCTGCTAGGGAGTTACTACAATACATGTTTGCTAGATGGTTCTGGTCTGTTTTATCATTCAGCAGGTGAAAATCTGATGTCTGGTGACTTATGAATGAACAGCATAAACAGTGCACATGATTTTTAGGAATCATTCAGGACTGTTGCACAAACGTGTGGATGACTTACATGACTAATTACACGTACTATCAAGCAGCCAGAAATAGTAGCCAGAGTGCCAAATACAGTATGTCGTCATTGCAATAATTGGCATATTACCACAAACCAGACAGAACTAGGGCCATAAGCTGTTTTTAACCATGTCAGTAATAACTCATACATTACACTGCTGCACAATAGCTGTGTTCTCCATCACAGACGTGCAGCGTGGGAGTTTTGGCTGCTTCGCAATGAGCGTCTACTGGAACCGCCATGATGGACAAATTCGTCTCGATTTAGTGATCGTTTGCACAAAGACAAAGAGTGCTCAGTCGAGAAGAACGTCCCGCACACAGCGCTGGAAAAGCTGTTTGGGAAAGTGTGTCACTTAGTTCGTACCACGCTGGAGTTTGTAGTTTTGGCAGGAGTAAAGGAGGACTTTGTATGTTGTGCATGGGAACCAAAGCTCTGACAATGGAACCTGTGTTTTGTGTGCTAAACAGGAAAATGCCTTTACCGCTTGCATAAGTAGTAATAATATGCACAATAAACATTCAGGCCTAAATTTAATATTTATGTGTTTGAATTGCATATACAGTTTTTATCTATTTTGATAAATGTTGCGGCCCTTTCGTTCCGTTTCTGTGTTTTCTGTTTTGGGAGGTGTTTGTGTGTCTCTGTCCAGGAAGAAGACCGATTGGTTCCTAATTGGTGTCACACCCTGCCCGGTCAGCTGACTCCTAGCTGCCTTTAAAAGCCTCCTGCATCAGCATTGTGCTCACTCGCTGTGTTTGCCCTGCTTAAAGGGTTAGTTCACCCAAAAATGAAAATTCTGTCATTAATTACTCACCCTCGTGTTGTTCCAAACCCGTAAGAACTTCATTCATCTTCAGAACACAATTTAAGATATTTTTGATTAAATCTGAGGGCTCTCTGACCCTCCCATAGACAGCAAGGTAACTACCACGTTCAAGGTCCAGAAAAGTACCAAGATGATCGACAAAGTAGTCCGTGTGACATCAGTGGTTCAACTGTAAAGTTACGAAGCTACGAGAATACTTTTTTGCGCAAAGAAAACAAGTGACGCAGTAGAGACGAAAATGTGGAATAAAGTCTTTTGTCTTTGTCTTTGTTTTCTTTGTGCAAAAAAGTATTCTCGTAGCTTTGTAACTTTAGAGTTGAACAACTGATGTCACACGGACTACTTTGTCGATCATCTTGGTACTTTTCTGGACCTTGAACGTGGTAGTTACCTTGCTGTCTATGGGAGGGTCAGAGAGCCCTCAGATTTCATCAAAAATATCTTAAATTGTGTTCCGAAGATGAACGAAGGTCTAACGGGTTTCGAACAACACGAGGGTGAGTAATTAATGACAGAATTTTCATTTTTGGGTGAACTAACCCTTTAACTTTGCCAGCTAGTTTCAGACCGTGTTAGTAAGACTGTGAGAGTATCTTTGTGTGTTCATTCGAGTGTTTGCCTGCGAGAGATTGTTTGTTTGTTAGTTTGCTTAGCTGACATATTTGTGACACCGACTACCGCATGTTCATTGACTTTGATTCTGGATTGCCCCTGTTTGGACCTGTTAGCTCTCATAATTGTAAATAATTGTACATAATATTTTGGGGAGGTATGGAGACCGACAGCATTTTTTTGTTGTCAGTCATACTTAAACTGATAGGAAACAGGTCAGATATCTGTATTAGTACTAATAACCTGAATGTGTTTTAAATGCACAGTTTATGCATTTTTCATAAATTAATCTTATTTCTTATACATTTTAACTAAATGAAAATTACATGTTCAACAGCTAACTTCATTTTAACCATGTTCATACTTTTTAACTAAACAAACTAAATTGTTTTCCAGGTTAATTATAGTTAACTAAAGTAAAACTGAAACCATTAAAAGAAAAAAAAATGCATCGAAACATGCAATGAAAATTCTGGGCCGAAACTGAAAATTCTGGATGCACTTGGCCAAAAACTGAAACCGAAAATGCTTTTTAATAATTATTTATTATTTTATTAAATAATTTTGTAAGACTTTTTAATTTAACAAAATAATTTTAATGATACTGAATTAAAAAATTACAAGCCAATAAAATAACCACACTTTTATTACAAGTAAAACAATAAAATTGGACTGAAAATATATTAAGATTAAATATCAGTACATTCTTTTTATTCAGTTCTATGCCGATTCCCTAGAATATTCTAAATATGATTATTTAAATATAATCAAATAGATGCAAACAGTTAATAAACTATGCTGCGATTTTATGCTATAAATTACATAAATCTTCAATTTAGTAATATAAATATATATTACAATTTTTTTCCCCCGAGATCTTCATGGCATGACATTTTTGGTTTGTTTTGTCCTTTTGGGACAATTTTCATATCAAGCTGGTCCTCATTTTCCATGTTAAACACAATATAGTGGCAAAATGTCCATCCAGTGCAGTAAATGTGGCCAGTGCAGCTTCCATTGTTTTAGCTAATGTCGTGTTCGTCTCTATTGTTGTCATTGGCTGCTCAGCCTGGTTTCATTTGCATAATGCTGCAGAGTCAATTGCTGTCCAAATACGCTGGAGGCCATTAGCCTATTGGGATATGCAGATTGTTTAGCTCTCAATGAGCAGTCCGTCCTTTCTTCATAATGGCACGTCGAGCTGTTTGTTGCCATTCTGCGAGACAGACGTGGAAGCGTTCTTCATATTTTAACATAATGCTGGTCTGATGGCACAGGTTTTGTGTCTACTAGTCTATTGTTTGTCTGTCTGTGTAAACAATCGGTCTCTCAGCCCCACCCGCTGCTGTCAGGTAATAATGTGGTGATCACGAGGACTGTGGGATTTACAGAAGGTCAGGATTCACTCGATGTGGAATGTCATCCATCACTCTCTTCTTCTGTGTCTTAAGATCCAGTTTTTCTCTGTTAATGATTTAATTATTTAAATATTATGTGAAAACAATTCTTCTCAGCCTGAAATAATTATATTATAAAAATGTATTTTATTATAAAAATAACATTAATAACATTTATTTATAATATTAAATAAAACATTAAATAGTTAAATATGAAAACAATCATTTTCAGCCAAAATAAACACCTTTCATGCATGATTTATACACACACATATTATATTTTTTATATATATATATATATATATATATAAATGTAATATGTCATATGTAAAATGTGTGTATGTCTCTGTTTTTTTATTTGACATCAATCGTTTTTGTTTTACTGTTAAAGTCATAAAATGATAACCGAATTACCCTTTTCCTGAAAGGACAGGTCAATGATTTGGATTGGATCTGTCGTTACACACAAGCAGAAACACAGACAGGGGTTTACACAGGCACATGAACACTATACGTCTCGTCTGCTAGATATTGATATTACTGTCAGATCACTCGTCTGTGCTGTAATGTCATTATGTTAGTGCATCTCTTCACATTGATTTTAATCTCGTCTAGTCTTGAGATAAATGTTGCTTATCAACATCAGCGATAGGCCTTTCCTCGCGGTCATGGTTACATATGAGTGCTGACCGAATTATACTCCTCGTATGAAATGTCTGCTAAATAAACCTGCAGTGCAAAAGACTAGAGATCAATTTTAAAAGAGATGCAATAACATTTCTGCACCACTAGATTGCACACCAGTGATAAAATAACACATTTTTTGTCATGTCTGCTCGAACCTGACTTTTAGTGTGTATTTCTAAATGATTTTTAAGCTAATGTTACCCTTAACTCCTCATTCTGCAGACATTTTTGGAATGGCTCTCTGTCGTCATTTTCAGTTATAGAAAAATTAGATTGTAGCTATCTCAAAATTTCTGGTGACTGTATTCAAAAATATATTCCAAAAGAAATATATTCTGAGAGAATATTTTGCATAAAGAAAATAAAGCTGTTTTTATGACAGCTATTTTTTTCTATTCTGAATTTGGTGCATTTTAGCCTTTTATATGAAATTTATGTAAACACAGTCAGTTATGTTTTCAGAACAGGACAAAACATCAGATATATCGAAATAGAAATGTGCATTAGTGTGAATCGGTGTGAATGCAGCCTGTTAAAGCTGCCACTGTCTGTGATCTCATCAGTAATAATCAAACAGCAATAATGCTGAGGAAAAAAGAAAAACCCATAACTATGATTGTCTGTAAACTTTCGGATAGCCTACTTAAAGAACACTTCTTTTTAAAATAAGTAATTATTTTTAAAAAAATAGCCTGCTTATATAATTTAATTTTAAAAAAGGTCAAATTTGCACAAAATAAATTTGATATAAAATGTATATGAAAATGTAGCTATGTGCAGTAATATTGAAAATTGAGAATATGACGCATCGTGATATTGAGTTGAATCGAATCGTACAATACAATTTTTAAAAATGCATTTTACGGTGAACACAGCAGTCAGTAGGCTATAAGCACACGTAACGCGCCATTCCCGCATCCGCGCCCGCCCTCACCTCATGTTTGCGGCTGACTGATGGACAACTATTCCCGGGAAAAAGACATCAGCAGTCCGGCGCCGAGAAAAGAAAAAGTTAAAAAGCCCAAAATGAAGCCCGTGTATCATTTTCATGTAAATTCGTAATCCTGTGAAACTTTTGTTCTGTTGACGTTAATAACGTGATTTTATGTCGGTAATAATTTCACCACCACCAACGAGTTTCCATGTTCCCTTATGAAAATTATCCGTGGTTTTACTACGAAAAAAAAAAAAAAAAAAAAAAAAAAAGTACTGGAAAAAGTGGTATCGGTGCATCCCTAGTAAAAACAGACCTAAGCGAACAACAGCCTTTAAAATGACTTAAAATGCATTATATAAAAACAAAGAGGCAATAATGATTGGATAATTATTAATAATCACATGGTTTCATTGAATAACTGTTAAAATACATAATGTAATACAAAATAAATAAACAATTTACAATTGCCTGCAAAAGGTGCCAAAGGCCTGGTAATTGCTGTTGTTACACTTACAGGACTGTCAAATCCTTGTTTAATATTGACCAAACATTTAATTCAAATATCCACTTAATCTTTCATTTTTGGCCACCTTTTTGCGATAGAATTGCTACAGCCTCTATAATTTCTTCAACAAAAACATATGGACATCACAACCCTTACAAAAATTAACATGGTTTTATCGTAGTAAAACTACACTTGTACTTTGTAAATAATACAGTTTAATTACAATTTATTTATTTACTTTTTTATTTTATTAAAGTTCTATTTTGACCCCTATAGTAGCCTAGGGGTTTTTTTTTTTTTACTTCCATAATATTCGGGGGAGGGGGCACAACAATACAATTCTGCTTAGGGCACCCATTTGGCCAGCAGCGGCCCTGCGTTGACATGATAATCGTAATTGAATTGAATCGTGAAACCAGTGAAGATTCACACCCCTATTTTTAAGATGGCAGTACTGACTTACAGAGATTCCAACTGTAAACAAAAAGCATAGAAACTGCAATTTTGGTTCAAATGTAAAGTTGTAAAGATGTATTTGCAAAGCAGAAGAATTATTTAGGAAAAAATGTAGATCAAGAATCATTTTGGGATCGGATCGTGACTCCCAGAATCAGAATCGGATCGGATCGTAAAGTGCCTAAAGATTCCCACCCCTATTATTTATTTATTTATTTATTTTAGTTTATGGTTTATTTTATTTGTGAGATTCACTTTCAGATATACTGTAGAAAATGTATTTTGAACCTGTCAGAGTAGAAGTACTGTGACTGTTTTACAACTTACCCAAAAATATAATAAAAAAAAAGAAAGAAATAATATTTGCATAAAGAAAATTAATGCTCTTTTTACAACAATTAAGATTTTTCCATTCTGAAATTTTTCACAATTTAGCACCTAAATACTCATTGCCATAATGCAAAACATTCAATTCTCATTATTTTAATGTGAAAAAAATTGTTAAATATACACTCATTATTTGTATTTATTTATAAGTGTGTGTGCATCATTTTAAATCTAAATTTAAATTCTTATTTTTAGTTATTTACATTTAAAATACATTTGATATATTTGTATGAATGAGAATCACATCAAGAGTACTGGGAATTACAAAAACAAACGCTCAAAAAATAGAACCCTGGATGCATTACTTTAACACAGGAAAATTTGAGGGGCAAATACATATATATATATTTAATATTTTATTTTATTTCATTATTTTATTTTTTTCCATTTTATATTTTTATTTATTTGATGTTATTTATTTATTTTTAGGATTAGGATGCAGCACATGTAGTCTTATTCCTGTATTCCTATATTCAGAAGCGCACATGATGATCAGTGTAATGTATGTGGACTGTAGAGGGCAGCTGTGTTCTGCAGGAGCATCAGTTCACAGATCTTCTAGCGTTGGGTTCTAGCAGGGTAGAAGCAGACATGAGGTGGGGGTCGTAGCTGTGTAGATGCTGCTAGCGTCATCATGCAAAGCCTTCATAGGCTTGTTATGTAACGCAGCGCCTACTCAAAGAAAGGATGAACAGAAATAACCGCTTGAATCTCAAGGAAAACGGGAGAGGATTCACGGTTCAGCTACATCAAAGAAAAGACACGCTGTAATGATGTTATGATTCACATCCAGGATCTTACCGTATTGTTATGGTCCAAATGGCAGCAGCAATCGTTCTTGCACTGATCTTACCGCCTTGAGCCATTTTTGTGCCTCCCTGCAGAAACAATGATGTGTAGTTTGAATTATTAATCATGACCGGCACTAAATATTAACCTAGATTTATTCATAATAACTTACTTAGGTGGCCGTAATATTTTGAGCTCAGTTCTATTGGTTTAAATAAGAGCACTGAGAGAAATGTGCAGTCACAGTCGCTCACTCTCAATGGATCTCTTTAGCTAATAATTGCGTATTTATATGCAAAATCTGTTCTAATGTTGATCCGGATTGTCTTAAATGATGGAGCGTGAGCCTACGGTTAGTAATTAGCATAATACATGCCCAAATCATCTCCATTTATGGGTTTTCTGCACAATTCCTCTCCTTCACCATTCATCATTCTGTTGACAGAGAGCAGGAGCAGGAAGATATTATGATGGTTGTTTCAAATAATTTGCCTTGTTAAATAACTTTAGGAAAGTAGCACGGAGAGCCGTGTCTTTAGAAGACATGCTGGTGTGATCTGGATATTCTTGAATGCTGAAGGAAGCTTCTGTATCATGAGCTGTTGCCTCTGGTTTCATCATTGTCTCTGGGGCTGCTGATGGATTGTGGTGGCAGGCGCTGTGAGCTGCTGTGTGTCTTTGAGTTTCTCCACACACCTTCATTTGCCATAAAACACCAGAAATGAAGCTGCAGTCCTCAACCACAGACCACACAGACATGGAGCGTTTATGAGCATCAGATGAATCTATCTATCTATCTATCTATCGTTCTATCGTTCTATCTATCTATCTATCTATCTATCGTTCTATCGTTCTATCTATCTATCGTTCTATCTTATCTGTCTATCTATCGTTCTATCTATATATCTATCTATCGTTCTATCTATCTATCTGTCTATCTTATCTGTCTATCTATCGTTCTATCATTCTATCTATCATTCTTTCCATCTATCACTCTATATATCGTTCTATCATTTTAACTATTGTTCTGTCATTCTATATATCACTATATCTATCATTCTATCATTATATTGTCATATCTATCTATCTATCTATCTATCTATCTATCTATCGTTCTGTCGTTCTGTTGTTTTATCTATCTGTAACAAAGTTCGTAGTTCGGGAAGAAGGAGGCGGGAACCGGCGAACATTTAAACAAACTTTAATAAACTAAACAAACACAAAATGAAAGTAAAGCGGCAGCCCCTCGCGGACGACTGCCGCACACAAAACACAAAATAAAATCCAGGCCTGGTCCTCTCTCGTCCAACACTGTCGTCACTCCTCCTTTTATTCTTCCGAAGCTCCTCCGTGGGACTCGAGACCGGTGAGTGGCGCAGGTGTCGCGCATCAGCATTTACTCCAGCGGCCTCGCTCCGTTCCCACGGCTCTCGGCCCCGCCCCTCTCGTCACACTATCATTCTATTGTTCTATCTATCGTTATTTCCGTCTATCATTCTATCATTCTATGTATTGCTCTATCATTTGATCTATTATTCTATAGTTGTTCTATATATCATTTTATCTATCATTCTATCGTTGTATCGTTCTTTCTGTCTGTCTATTGTTCTATCGTTCGTTCTTTCTTTGTCGTCTGTCATTCTGTGGTTCTTTCAATCATTCTTTCTATCTGTCTTTCTATCATTCTATCTATTGATCTTAATTATTAAATTTGGTGTGAACAAGAAACTAATTGTGATTAGGGTTGCAAAAAGGTGGAAAATTTCCAGTATATTTCAGAAATATTCCAGAAATTTTGGAAATTTTCCAGGATTTTTTGGAATATTCAAGGGACTTTTGGAAAGTTTCCGGAAATTTTCCACCCCTTTGCAACCCTAATTGTGATTGAGAAACAGCTGTACTAATTAAAACACTAAATTCCTCTCACATTCAAACTGAAATTGCAATTCTGTATCCTGTTTGCAGTAGAATTTTTGAAAAAGACATTCTCATTTGAATTCTGAATTGTGCACAACTAGACTGAGCTCTTCTGAGCAAGAACTAGTCGCTGTAGTTTTCATAAGGTTTTGACATCAAATCATTAAACAATAATCATGACTCTTGGTTTTTGCTCTGCGTCCTTGAAACTCAATTGAAATCGTAACGTAGCATATACTCTAGTGTTTAGGCGCCGTTAGTAGTCTTGCTGGAAACTGTTCTCAGTGTAAACTAGAAACAGTGACACGCATTCATGTGTGGTGGTTTAGGCTGGTTTTAGATCAGTATTAGAGGTTGTCATAGAGACTCAGGTCATGATCTTTCTGTGGAAGAGCTGTGCTATTTAAATATGGAATCTGTCTCCAAGGACTCTGAGAGATATGATGGATAGAGCGATGTTATGACTGCAATTAGCTTCTAAAGCTGCCATTTTCCTCTGTTCTATGTGAAGGAGAATGTGAAGGAGACTGGCCTTCAGTTTTATTTTTTTTATCGAAGGAGGTATAAAAGGTGCCTGTGGCAAAACATTGCAGGCTATTAAACAGTGAGTTTGAGAGGAGTTGATGGTGAAAAGTATGTGATTGCTTTTGGTGAGTCATACCACCCAAACACACACACACACACACACACACACACACTGAGGAAAAATACCCACATCAACATCAGCTTAATAACTTGATGTCACAGTCAGATGCCCTTCTTCCAGGTCGCACTTTAATTTTTGACACTCCAGCAAATGACGGGTGAACTGAGAATATTTACTGGCCTTGAAACTGTATTTTGGATTGCGTCAAGATCATTTTTCTTCCTATGACAAAGGAATTATTTAGCTGTTTTTCTCTAGTACATTAGAGTCCAGAGCACAGGCTACTGAATAATTAAAAGCTATATTAAAACCAGTCTCTTGGTCACAAACAAAGAGATCCATCAATGTTTTGATCTTTAGAATTTCATTTTGGAGGCTTAGCCAAAAAATATATATTTTTATATTTGCATGCAAAACTCACTAGTACAGTACTATTTTATTAATAGTTTTTATTCATATTTTGAATTAGTTTTTTATTTATTTAATGTTTGATTTTAATGTTAGGTAAAGTTTTAATAATTTTGTTGTGTATTTTTGTGTTATTTTGTGTATTTTTTGTGTACGTAAAATTTTTGTGTATTTTTATTATTCCTTTTATTTCAGATTTAAAAAATGAAAATGATAAATGTTGCCTTGGCACCTAGCTGATATAAAATACTTTTTAAAATATATTTTATTTTATTTCAATTAGGCGTAAAATTTATTTTATTTTATTTTAAACTTAAGTAAAAAAAAAAAAAAAAAAGTTAACCATAACTTGTGGATGTTATTGATGTACTGTGTTATTTGGTTGCTAGGGTACTCTGAGTTGTTACTAGGGTGTTGCTAGGTGGTTACTCTGGTAGTGTTGGTGGTTGGTTGCTAAGGGGTTCTGATGGGTTTCAGTGGGTTATGTAGTTACTAGGGTGTTCTGATTTGTTACTAGGGTTGCTAGGTGTAGGCTAGGCATACGTGGCCTAATGGTTAGAGAGTCGGACTCGTAACCCAAAGGTTGCGGGTTCGAGTCTCGTACCGGCAGGGATTGTAGGTGGGGGGAGTGAATGTACAGCGCTCTCTCCCACCTTCAATACCATGACTGAGGTGCCCTTGAGCAAGGCACCGAACCCCCAACTGCTCCCCGGGCACCCTCTGCTCCGGGTGTGTGTTCACTGCTGTGTGTGTGCACTAAGGATGGGTTAAATGCAGAGCACTAATTCCTAGTATGGGTAACCATACTTGGCCACGTCACGTCACTTTTTTAAAACTTTTTTTTAACTAGGGCATTGTGAGTGGTTGCTAAAGGTTTCTGAGACGGTTTTGTGAGTTATGTAGTTGCTAGGTGGTTACTAGGGTCTTGTTTTAGTGGGATATGTGGTTACTAGGGTATTATAAATAGTTGCTAGGTGGTTACTAGTAAAACACTGGTCAAATATTGAAGCATGAGTCCTAGATGTTTTTAATGATGTATAGTTGATTGAGATCAAATATAGATCAGAAAGAAATATAGAACAAATATATTGTTTATCAATTTTATTTAGACTGACTTGAATGGAAGCCTCTTTCTTTTATATTTCTCTCTTTTTATCTCTCTGTGAGCATCCGTAGCTCCGGGCTCTTTTATAAACAGACTGTGTTATAAACGTGTTGCTCTGAAATCTCACCCCTCCATCAGTCCCTATAGCAACTCAGGCTCCCCAGTGACCGCAGTTCACGACCCGCCCTGTAGGACCGTTCCATTCATCCGGCTGATCTCAGCTCATGTCCAGCAGTTATCACGACTAATCGCGGCCCCTCAAGAGCCTCGGATTATTTCAGACCAGGGGAACCAAACGCTGCAATATGAACCAGCTGCACAAAGTCAAAAAGGTGAATGGCGTTTTTTTCCTCACACTAACCGACCTCTGTAGTTCCCCGTCACCAGAGTGATTTGTTTATCGTCGTAGTACATTATTAGCCTGGGAGGAGGACTTTAATGATAAAGAATGAGTCTGGAAATACACATCGAGCCATGGAAAAAGTTGCAGTGATGAATGAGTCTCGGCTCTTATGGACTGAGACGCGAATGAGTCTGTTGGCAGGGGTTCAAAGAGCTTAGGGTTCAAGAAGCTGCGTTTAGTATTTTATACATGCTGAAAAGCCACAGCGACTCTGATTCACTCTTTGATTCACTCCTGGACTAATTCATCAAAGCTGTCGTGTGCATAAAAATGCATTATTTCAACAACATGAATTATTCATTAGGAGTGTTTGCACTGTTTTTGCTCATGTTTAGGGTTAGTGATTTGAACAAACCTCAACATGTAAGTCGTACTGCAGTATTTGCTCTATGACTGATTCCTCCAATCACGTGTCTTGTTAAGCAATGATCAAGTGATCAATCTAACAATTTTTATCAGACTTAACACTAAAGATGGGACCCGAGTAGGGCTGCACGATTAATCGCATGCGATATTTAACGCGCATCTTGTCAGAAAGCCGGTTCTGTAATCAGCGGTAAATCTCCATCACCTGCGGGCTTTCACATTGAGCAGCATTAACTACACAGAGCCGTTGTTCACTGATGAGCTGCGCAAAAAATCGCGCGAATATGAACGTGG
>NW_015633542.1:999719-1028064 GCF_001515625.1 Sinocyclocheilus rhinocerous
TTCCAAATAGTTGTATCTCGGCCAAATATTGTCCTAACAAACCATACACCAATGGAAAGTTTATTTAGTCAGCTTTCAGATGATGCATAAATCTCAATTTCGAGAAATTGACCTTTACACTCTAAAAAACACTGGGTTAAACCCAACCCAATTAAATTTACCCAGCAAATTGGGTTGTTTATTTAACCCAGCGAATGGGTTTATTCATTTTTACTATATTGCTAGCTTTTTTTTTTTTACTTCATACATTAAATAATGTTTACAGATTAACTTAAATCCTCTAAACTTTTCTAAAATACTCCACACAACCACTGGTTTGCATGATAACTTCCTTTATTTCATATATAATTTACAGTATTTTGTATATCATTTACAGCATTGTTTATGTCGTTTTTAATAGGCTATTCATATTGCCTATGTTTAAACTCATTTAAAGAGCAGGTCATATGGGTTTTTGAAAAATATCTCTTTTGCTGTTTTAGAGGTCGACCGATGTATCGGTTTTGCCTATTAATCGGCACTGATAGTTGATTGCTGGAACAATCGGTTATCGGCAAAAATCCATGCCGATGGTTTTCTGGGTTGCGTCCATTGCTGGAGCTGCTGAGAAGGGTCTGCTGTCATTATACAGTGCGAGAGCGGCCTCTAGTGGTTGAAATCACTGACAGCACGTGCTATTTGTTTAGACACGTGATACTGCACGCTGAACAGAGCGGGAAACTTCAAACGCGGATTTAAATGCAGCCGACAGAAAAGCAGAGTAGGCTTATGGAAGGGAGGGGTTTGCTGCGAACTTGCTTGGAATGAACCGTTTAGAAATCATTGGCAAATGACTCTAATATTAAATGTATATTTTGAGAAAATTACAATGTTTTCTGACCTTAGATGCATTTAGACCTGTTGTAGGGGATTCCAACACAATATTAGGACACTTTAAAATACCATATGACCTGCTCTTTAACAAACATTAGAAGAAAAATTCAGCATTAAACAGAAGTAATTCACGTGTAATCGAACAGTCTCTGTTATTCTGTTTCCACCTTAACGGCACTGGTTCTCGTGCCCGAGCTGGAGTCGTGTTCGGCGGGGAACTGCTAATGGACCGCCGCCCTGCGTTTCACTCTAACCGAAACATGCTGTGACTCCATAACCTGCCAATAAACAAACAATAAACAGCTCTGAGGACATGTTTTAACATCCAAACAAAGTATTATATTCTGTATCTTGAATAATGAATAAAATCGTTTATTTTATGCAAAGCATCAGGCTTTTCCATCACGCGAAAAGAGCGCAACACTCGTTAAAGTTGATTCACACCGCGCGCCTGTATGTTGCTCTGCATAAAATTGAATGATATACAGCACAGTAACGATTTTATAGATACAATAAAATGTACCCAAACCTGTATTTTACCGAAGAATGCATCAATTTGATGGTGCTTAGAACTGCTCTCTCGTGAAGAGAAGATGCAAAATCCCCGCGATAAATAACTAAACCGCTGGGTTACGTCTGACCCGGGATCTGAGTAACACTAAAACTACCCAAACATCGGGTTGTTATGTGTGACCCAGGAGCAGTAAAACAACCCAAACACTGGGTTGTTACATTTGACCCAGGAGCTGGGTAACACAAAAACTACCCAAACACTGAAAAAATAACCCAAAAAAATGACCCAAAAGGCTCAACCCAGCATTTGGGTTACAAAAATAACCCAGGATTTTTTTAGAGTGTAGACCAGTAAGCATCTGCATTTTAAACTTAAATACATCAATCTGGTGCAAAATTAAGAGCTCCGAGCCCATTTCAGTGACCAAATTAAACATTTTTTTATGCATTTTGCAGATGTTTTTATCCAAAGCGACTTACATTGCAGTCAAGGTACACTATCAGTTCTTGCTTTGCCTGGAAACTGAATCCATGAGCTTGGTGTTGTTTTCACCATGCTTTACTGTTTGAGCTTCAGGAAGGCTGAACAGTTCTTAAAAAAATAAATAAAATGATTTGCATTGACTTGTTGTAACAAGCAATTAGAATATTATAATAATTATTATTCATTTTTATTTCAGTTCTAGTTATTTTAGTACATCAAGGAAATGAAAATAAAAATATTTCCTTGGCAGCTAGCTGAAATAAAACATATATTTTTTATTTCAGTTCAAGTTTATTTGTTCAAGTAAAGAAACTTTATAGTTTTAGTATTAATTTTTGTTTTAGTTAACTATAATAATCCTGTTGCTAGGTGGTTACTAAGCTAGACTCAAACCTTATTTAGTTGTAATTAGGGTCTACTGTAAGTCTCATTACATTCACCCTGGTGTTTTTAGGAAAACAATTTGGATATCATAGTAATTATTATAATATTCAATTGTTAATAATAATACAAATTATAGTATTTAATTAATAGCATTAATTACTTTTAAGACAGAAATGTTACTATTGTAATAAATTTGCACTGTAAAATAAAAAAATAATATTAATTATTTTACTTTGCACTACAGTCGTGAATTGAGAATAGGCCTATATATTCATTTCTTTACTTGCAAATATTAAACCCACAAGCTTTATTTTGGTGGTAAACTGAAGCGAGTTTCTTTGACGACAGTTTTACACATGCTTTTTCACATTTGCATGATTTCTGACATTTTTGTTCAAAGAAGTTTACAGCTTTTTACTAGATTTGTAAAGAAAAGCAAAACTGAGCATGTTGCTTTCCCAAATGCATGGTCAACTCAGAGGACAAGCCCAGATGGAGCTTATTGTGAACCGAGCCGCTCTGAGATGCTAAAAACAAGCAGATCATGAGCCGTACACCTTATTTAATTATACACAGCCTTTTGATTTGATAAGTGCATTTGATAAGCCTATCATGATTTCAATTTTAGTTCGATTGACAGATGCTTTTCCAAAGCAATGGCATAAAACACAACATTAGAGATCTTTTATGTTATTATGAGAAGTGTACAAATATTTTTGCTTTTTATGAAACTGGTGGGAAAAGCACAGTCTAAGTAATTCATCTGAAACACTGCTAACATTGTGGGTAGTAAACAGTGTGAAACACTTTAAACCAATTATAGTTTGTCAAGCTTATAAGCAGTAATAACTTGCGCGTACAGAACAGCTGGTCTGTGTGGTATCTTCACATCTGGAGGAGTTATCAGGCTATCGCTGCAGAAGTTCGGTGTGTGTGCTGAGATGGATGAGCGAGTGAGAGTGTTGATATAGTTGCAGTGGTTGAGTCTCTGCTGTAGGTTTTTAATCAGCACAGGTCTGCAGTTATCTTCCGCACACCCACAAGCTTAAAGGTCAGCGCCGACAGCTCAAGGTCTCCTTTATCTCCATTCAAACACACACAAACACACATAGCCAGACCAAGGGCTTCTCAGTCACTGTTTGGTGTTACAGCAGTACTTACTGTCTACCCGGTTAAGTCACCCTTCACAGGTGATTCTGAGTCTTTTGGGGGTTTTCCACTGGGTACAGTACCTGGTATCTGGTACTTTTTTTAGTACCACCTCGGTTGGGGTTCCAAGTGAACCGTACCGTTACCAAAACGTGATGTGTAAACTCTGCTGATCACGGATTGGCCGGAGAGAATTGTCACTACCTGCGTCACTGAACTTGCGACACAAACACAAAAGAACTGCTAGATTTAAATCAGCACAGCCAGCGAAGGATCGAACGCAACTGTTTTGAACGAGCGCACCTTTTTTTAACAACCAAAACGTTTTGTTGTCTGTTGCGGAAGAACAGACGTTCCTCTCGATGAGCGGATCCAGCGAGAGCTTGATGGGGCAACGCGGAATGAAAAAGGATTTTTAAGAATCGTGGCAGTAGAGGCGGCGCAACTATAACGACATGTGAATAATCCCGCCCACTCTAAAGCGGTACTGAACTGCAGTGGAAACGCAAACCGTGCCGAGCCGAACTGTGCCGTGCCGTACTGAGCCGTGCCGAGCCGAGTCGTACCACGCAGTGGAAAAGCGCCATTTGACCATTTGAAATGCACCATGACCATTCTACCGATTATTAGTTGCTTTGCACATGCTGTGACAGTATATTTCCATGTAGAGGTCAGGATCTGTTGTTAAGAAGACATAACATTGTCTGAAAAGTTTGGATAAAAGACACAAAGCAGAATGCAAATAGCAAATGTGATACATTTACTGCTAAAAGGTCATTTTTACTGCAATTTAATGGGTTTCAAGTGGCTAAAAGAGCGACCAAAGGTCAGAAATCTATGAACCAGTATTATTTTAGTATTATGTTTATGCTATTATTGTATTCATTAATATTTTGAATTAGCTTTTATTTTTATATTTTGTAGTTTTCATTCTACTTTGTTTTAGTAAATTTTAATATATTAAATATATCTATATAGCTTTAATTTTGTTAATTTATTTTTACATTTTTATTTCAGTTTTAGTTATTGTAGGACTTCAAACTTATTTTATTTCAGTTAGCAATGTTTCTGATTTTCGTTTAGAGTTTTTATCTAATATTTACGTGTATTGTGTTTTATTTTAGCTTTATTTCAATTAATGTATTTTAGTTTTAGTTAACAACATCACTGATATGAGCTCAAACATTTCTCATCAAACACTCATTTTGTAGCTTTGTACTTTTACTTTATGGCATCTATTTCTCATTTGTGTCTCATCTTGACTCATTTGTGTCTATTGTTTTGGAGATTCAGGTGAAGACATAATTGATTCTATGAGAAACAAAACTGTCATCTCCATTATGTCTCCTCACATGTGAAAGAGCAACTTATAAGCAATAAAAAATTCATTTGGGAAATATCTATTCCAGTTTATTCTGGTTCCCTCCGTGTAGGAATGCGTAAGTTTAAGAAATGGTTTTGCTTTCCGCACAGGAAATGATGCATGCATTTAGCCAGTGATTCGTTTCTCTTTAAGTCGCTTAGATATAATTCTTAGTAATTGCGGGCAAATGCAAGGAATTTCCCGCAGGGGAACATTGTTTCCTGCTGTTAATGGTTTTATATAGGTGATGATTGTTTCTCGAAATGAAAAAGAGTACGTTGACAAAGTGTAGATATGTGCGAAGAGGAAAGTAATAGTAATGATTATGAAATAATGGGAATCAAATGAGCGCTTAAACGCCCCCAGACCTCCTCGCTCAGTTCAAAGTACAGAGGCCAAATGCATGGAGCGAGATGTGCATGGCTAATGCTCAGTAACTGCCTCCTTCCTTTCTCCTCATGCTATTTCTTCCATTTTCTCATCAGTCAGCAATGACCAGTTGAGCAGTTTAGTAACAGAGCTGTAACGGCGAGCCTCTGTCACCAGCAGATTTACATATCAAAAAGTATTTACGCACCACTAAGCGAGGAGAAATAGAAACGACTCCCATGCATTTGTTCTGCTGTGTATTTGCATACGAACCACAGAGTTATCAGCCCTCCCCGATGCCGTTTATGGAAAAGCTGTCCGACCCCCTTCACATTCACATAAATTTGGAACAGTCGCTTGACGACATCACAACATTAAAATGCATCTCTCCCTGCATTTTGAGAATATTTGACTATTGCTTTCCCTGTCTTGTCTGAGAACGAGCAGAATGGAGATGGGATGTTTACGCAGCAGCCGCCTGATTTAGGCATCTTGTATCTTTTGTTTGCTTCAGCTGCAACCCTGTTTATCTGAAAGGCGTTCAGATTCATTATGGACTCTGCTGCTGGAAAGCAACCCGATGCGGTTGGAAACAAGTGTGGTTCTTGAATGGATCTCTTAGAGACCTTGAGCTGAATTACGGCCGGTTGTAATGTTTACGGGTCGAATGATTGTAGGAATGAGGAAGGAAATGATGGTGGGCAGTGCTGTCGATTTTTATTTCTGACCTCATAATGTTTCAGGGTCTTTTACTTTTCTGGTGATATTTTTATATATTCTTTTTTATATTTATATATTTATTGCAAAAAAATAAAAAATAATATTATTATTATTATTATTACATTTAATTATTTATTAAACATTTGTCTTCATTCTTATTCTTCCATGTAATTATTTTATTTATATTCATTGCCCTTATGAACATTAAAAAAGGATACTGAACTATATTACATTTCGTAAGAATTATTGCAATAATAATAATAATAATGTACTTAATTATTTATTAAACACTGTTTTTTCATGCTGTTGTTTTCATGCTTTTTTACAAACGTTCCTTCATCTTCACACACACATTAATTAAACGAAGTTAGTCGTCTTGCGGTAACAGTCAGTTTACAGGCGAGGATTTCCTCACGCAGCGAGTGGAAAAAGAGGTCAAGAGCGTAGCCGTCGGAGTCTGACTGTTTTAAGCACGCAAAGACTCGTTCCATTTACAGGAGGAAGTCAAATGCCGTTTCAGTAGTGCTGCCACTAGTGCATAGTCTGAGCTATTTTTGTGCAACCCTCCCACGCATGAGAAATCCACGGCATCCTCTCCCGTTTAGTATTCCATGCACGCATTATGTAACGCTCTTTGTGGGAGGGGGATGGGGAGAAACGGAGGAAGAGGAAGGAAGACACTCGTCCCGTCGCACGTGGACTGTTGTCACAGGGCTCACACGTACGCACATACACCACCTCAGTGAGTCACTGACAGCGGCTGTGACAGCGATTGCCCTCGAGATAAGACAATAGAGCTCTGCTCCTCCCAGAGGAGCCACGCGCAGCCTGTCCATACACAGAGGTGTCAGAATATGCATCATTTACGACTCCTGTAGGTACGAGCACTTGTGGGAAGACCGGCTGATGGTGATTGAATTTAGCCATGTCTCTTTGTAGGAGGAAAGGTGCAATTGCACAAGTCAAAATCTTGTCTTCCCTTGGTGTTCTCTGTATTCATGCATGAGTGAGCATACATTAGTTACAACTAATCAGAGCCTGTCGAACTAAATGTGTGTGTGCTTGTTCCCAGAGGAACGTTTTATTGCTCTCTGGTTGCTCTTTGTATAGCTTTCATTGAAGCATCATGTTGGTCTCAGATGTTTCTCCTAAAATGCTTTGGGAGGATTCAAAATAGACACAAATGAGACAATAGTCTTCATGGGGTAAGAGTACAGAGCTATAAAATGAATGTGAAGAGCAGCTCAGATCAGAACAAACTCTAAAGGCTTCAAAAGTCTCAATTTGATCTCCATTTTTTCTCAGTGTTGTTTAGGAGAAACAGTTGAGGTAATAAAAGAGATCTCATTTGTGTTTTTCTTTCACACTGACAAATAAAAATGTAATTGCTCAGATGTTGCCCTTTTGTTGCTCTAGAGATTTGATGAAGTTCTTAGTTATGCTACATTGAAATATCAATTTAGTCTCATATGTGTCTCTTAAAGTGGCTTTTAATAAATCTCAGTGCTGTCTAGGATGAAGAATTGAGATATAAAAGAGATCTCAGTTGCGTATCCTATGCACAGATGAAAATGTTATTGCTCAAGCATTGCTCTTTTGTTGCTCTAGAGATTTGTTGGAGTTCTCTGTTATGTTTCATTGAAGTATTAACTTCTAAAATTCTGAAGGAGCAATAAAACAGATGTGAATGAGTCCATAGTTGTCATACAGACAGAGCTATAAAATGAATGGGGAGAGCAGTTCAGGTCATTTGAGAGTTTATTGAAACATGTTTGAGTTCATACTGAGAAATTGTTGAGATCGCCTCTGAAAAGTTACTGGGGTCTTTTTCCTCAGAAGTCTTCAGCAAAAATCTCAATTTGTCTCAGATTTGTCTCAGATGTTTCTCCTAAAATGCCTTTTTTTAATAATATTAATCTCAGTCTGTCTAGGAGGAACAATTAGGATATTAAAGATATCATTGCTTTGAATTGTTGGAGTAAAGAGTATAGAGCTATAAGATCATTTGAGAAAACTTTGAGACATGTTTGAGTTCAAATTAAGATCTTGATGTCTGAGACAAGATTGTTGAGATTGCTTCTGGGGGATCCAGGAGTCTTTGTTTCTCAGAAAGCTTCAGCAAATGAGGTATTAAATAGATCTCATTTGAGTTTTTCTTTCCTACTACCATAGAAAATTGCACATATGTTGCACTTTTTGTGACTAGAGATTGCTTCATTGAAATATAAATTTTGGCTCAGATGTTTCTCCTAAAATACAGACACAAACGAGTCACTAGTTGGCATCCAGTATAAGAGTGTAGAGCTACAGTATAAGATGAAGGTAAAGAGCAGCTCATATTGAGATCTCTGACTTTTCAGACTTCAGACTGAGCTCTACTTAAAACTCTAAAGGAGACACATGTGAGTCTAGTCATCTTGAAGAAAATCTGAGAAAATCTCCATTTGTGCTGTCTAGAAGAAACAAGTGAGATACTAACGAGATCTAATTTCTGTGCATGGAAATAAAAGAGCTATTGAGTAAGATCTGAAGAGCTTAACTTCATTTTCCCCCTCTACCTTTTCTCTTTACTGCATCACAAGGGACTTCTTCATCAGAGGAGGGACTTTTTCAGCACAGTAGTCGTTTTAATTAAAATCGATTTTGTCTGTGACAAGGCAAAGCAGCGAGAATAAATAGCTCAGTGGCTGAGACGAGAGCCCCAGATTTCTAATAGTGGCCCGTGTCTGGAGTCAAATTGGAAGGAGGCTGTGATATCCTACAGGGAACAGGGTGTAGATGAGACGGCTCGCTGAGACAACATGTCATGCACAAGTTTCCCATTCGCCTTGACATCCAAAACCAACTCGGATGCTTCTACAAATGCACTAGTTGTCACATTTCACCTCCGTCTGTGAACATCTTCCCAGGTCTTTTCTCATATTACACGCTTGCAATTCCTGGTTTCCTCCAGCTTCGATTTCTCACCTCCTCTCTTTTCCACACAGACAAGTGTGGGCATGCATTGCAGATTTCCTTTCTCATGTTGAGGATGTAAAGTAACTCTTGTGTATAGGTGTGTGGGAAGACAAGTGCTTGCTCCTTTTCTCTCTATCTGTCTCTTTCCCGAAGCGGAAGCAACAAATAGCAGCATAAAATGGTTGTTCGGCAGCATCGCTGTCAATGTGTCATTGGGAATTGAATGGCCTACAGTCGGCTTACCTATTAGTGCTCACCTCTAATTGAATTTGGCCAGGCCAGTTGAACAGCTGCGCTTTATTGAGTTGCTTTTGCTGGTGAATGTGTCGATCACATTTCCATCACATTCGAGGAAAGGAAGCTTGTCGCAATCTGTCTTTCTCTTGTATACGATAGGGCTGTGCATTTTGGTTGGTATTCAACTGATCAATCAATTTTTGCTGCTGAATTTTTTTTTTATTAGATGGACATCTTTTCAACTTTAATACTACACTTCAAACAGCAAACAGAAAGCGTTGATTGTTTTTTCCAGGCTTTTTCCAATTGCATGGAAAAGAAATTTGGGTTTCTTCCTCGCTTTTTCTTCCAGCATTGAGGCATTTGATTCGTTTTGCTGTGTCTACTTTTGCCTCGACGTCTTTTTCAGTATTAAAACTGAGGGTAAATCAAATGCAGCAGAGGCGTGTTGAAATGGGCGAGTATCATTTAGCTGTCTCCATCTCGTTTACTCATAGGGCACATTAGCATAATCCTTCCCACTCTGCATTTATCTGGACACGCTTTGGAAAAAATAATTTTATCAAGCCAAAGAGCAGGGGATCACACTGTGAGCGCTTGAAGGTGAAGTAATTGAGTCTTTTCATTAGCGGCACTAAAATGGAATTGCAAAAAATAACGATTGTTTCCAAACAGGTTCCCAACACTCGTCCTCACACTTCAGACTGTTCCTCGTCTGCCATTGGTCAGCAAATCAGGTAGCCCCGCCCCAAACTCATCAAGTACTACCCTGCTAGAAAATCCAGTTTTAACTAGTTTCTGATAAAGGATTTGTTATTTTTTAGCCATTTATAATCATTAACGAGATTATTTAAGATTCCAGATCAATTGGTTGATGGGCTTCCAGCTTATGTGTTGTTATTGTTAACTAAAGCTAAAACTATTAAAAATAGTTTTCGTTAATTGAAATAAAGCTGAAAGAAATAATAATTAGATGAAACTTACAAATTAGAAAGATTGCCTTGGCAACTAACTGAAATAAAATAAGTGTAAGTTGAAGTACTAAATCTGAAATACAAATAAATTAAAGCTAAGTAAATATATTAGAATAACAAATTTGACAAAAGCACATAAAATGAAAAAATTAAGAAAACTTAAACTAAAATTAAAAGTAAAAATGAAAATAAAAATGTAAAGCTAATTCAAAATATGAATGAATACTGAAATACTATGTAAATAATACTGAAATAACACTGGCTGGGGTCAAGGTTGATCCTGTAGATATATTGATCTAACTGGTGGAACCACATGTTCCAAAAACCAGTCTGACCACCTTCAACAGGTAAAACTGGGTTTTTCCAAGAGCATGTTGGAACAATTTTTCATTTTAGGTCTTTTGTTCCTAGCGTGCAACATAAATACCAATCTTGGTGAAGATACCATTTGTGAACTGTGACATCAGTCACATGTGTGGGATAAATCGTTCCTTCTGGACTCGTTCCTTCTGGACTCTGGTGCTTGCATTGATTTGGCGTCTCGGGTGGTTCTTGTGGCGCTCTTGACAGTCTTGCTTTGTAATCCTGTTGGGAAAATATGCTTGGCTGTGAAATTAGATTAAGACACTGGTGTGTTTCATATGGGCACGTCGAATGAGCGGTCGCCAACATCTGCCTGAGATTGTCTTGGCAAATGATTTCACAGAAGTGTAGCTGTGCTGTGACATGAAGGGCAGAGGCAATTTAGCCTTCTTTGTATAGCCTGAGTGCTAATGCATGTCATTAAAATGCAATATTTTCCCGAAAGCCAGAGCTTCGCTCACCAAGCACTTCTTGTCTGTTTTGTTATTTAATACAGTCATGGTAGAATTTGTTGATGTTTTACATTTTATTATTATTATTTAGGTAGAGATTTCCCAGTGCATCAATACTAGGCAGTCTGGGTGGTCTCTAGGATGTTGCTATGGTATTTTGGAGTGATTTTCTTCTCGTTGCTAGGGTTTTCTTGGTGGTTGCTAGGTGCATATTTTTAAACAAATTACAGATATTCCTGTAATGTAAATATTACTTAAAATATATGAAATATTGTTCGGTTAACCACAAATAAGAAAATAAGTATGCACTAATATTGCAATTATGGCCAGTACAGATATACTGTTAATTATTTTTCATGTAGTTTACCAAAAAATTAATACACCATTTCTTGGGTGAACTGTCCCTTCAAAGGGATTTTTATGCACACAGGGTAAAACTTTGCTATAATCAATCAATATCCCTTTAAGTTAGTGGTAGATGATGATCTAAATATGTAAATAAGTTCAAAGAATTCTGTATTTATGTCCATAAAAATGTCCATATTGGCTGATGCTTTGTTGATATGTTGTGCATCCCTGTTCATATTGATCAAGAAACCATTCTCAAGTTTTTTAAGCATTCATCATTTATCAAAATGATTTCTTTGCCTCTCATTACAATAGATTGTGGTTATAAAGTCAGAGGAGAACGCAATGCTGCTGAGATACTGGCAAAAGTTCATTAGAGCGTGAAACTAGTGATATATGCAGAAGCCATCAGTGCAGAAAGTGCATTTAGTATTGAACACATGACATCATGTAGAAGCTAGTTTTGTGCCTGTTAGAGTACAGATTATGTGTGCTCGTAAATGTGAGTCATTATTAATCAAGCGCTTGTTATGTGGCGGACACTTATACTGTATGTGACTCTAAAATATTAAATTCTTTCTCATTCCCAGTACCAGGGTGTTGTATGTTGTAATGTGTGTCAGACTCACTATTGAACACGTCTGTGCAGTAAAGCTGTTCTGATGTTTATAGGTTCTTGTGATAATGGATCTCTCTCTCTCTCTCTCTCTCTCTCAGTGATTGATGTTTGTTCTGACTATAGAGCGCACTGCAGACAAATACAGCTCTCTCGACTGAGAAGAATTGGGCTTTTTGAATTTGAGGAGAGCATACCTGTAGATCTCCTGCGAATGAAATGCCACTGAATTTGTGGCCCAAGTCAATGAATTATATTCAAATGTTCAGTTTTTGCCATCTCACCCTAATAATTGTACTTCCCTTTTAATATTTTTGACCTTTGCTACTTTTTTTTTTTTTTTTTTTTTTGACAGGGATAGTGAAGTGATCACAGCATATAAGGAGGAAATGGGGTTTGGAAGTATCATAAGCTGAATTTACACACATTTCATTGTTAAAATCAAGTCCTACCAACTTTTTCCTCATTTTAGTATCCAGTTTCACTTGGACATACACTACCATTCAAATGTTTTGTGTCAGTAATTTTTTTTTATTATTACTTAATCAGCAATGACACATTAAATTGATCTGCTATTTATAATGTTACAATGTATTTCAAATAAATACTGTTCTTTTGAACGGTCTATTTATCAAAGAGTCTTGAAAAGTAAAATGTATCACAGTCAAAAATATTGTGCAGCACAACTGTTTTCAACACTGATAATAATAAGAAAGATTTCTTGAGCAGCAAATCAGCATATTAGACTGATTTCTGAAGATCATGTGACACTGAAGACTGGAGTAATGATGCTGAAAATTCAGCTTTGCATCACAGGAATAAATTACATTTTAACAGATATTCACATAGAAAACAGTGTAAAAAATATTTCACAATATTACTGTTTTTACTGTAATTTTTATAAATGAAATGCAGCTCTGATGGGCATAAGAGACTTGTTTCAAAACATTAAAAAATTGTTAACAGTAGTGTGTGACGTTACAAAAAAAGAAATCGGTTGCAAAAGTCATTTCCTGTTGACTTTAATCTAAATCATGAAGATGCAAGAACCGTAGTCCACAGTTTGACCTCTATTATTGTTCACAGACTCTTGCATTCAAAAGCAGTTCAGTTTATTTCTGTATTATTCACATTAAAACAGAACAAGCAGGTGAATTTGAACAGTCTGGATCCTGCAGTTGAATATGTGCTGGCTTGCTGTCTGATGACCTGTGTGTGTGTGTGTGTGTCTGTCTGTCTGATAAGGGCTGGTGTCAGTGGAGTGGAAGAGGCCGGTCTGGCGGTTCTGAACCCAACAGAGTGTAAAAGAACAGCATGTTGTTTCTCCGAATGGACGGAGAGAATAGGCAGAGAGAAAGTCCAGGTACGAGGGAAGAGAACACAGATAAGACGCTACAGCAGCACTTCAATGGTTTCACAAAGACTGTGCACATACATTTAAGTCCATTACAAATACAAATAGAATTATTGAATGCATGGAGTCAATAATGCGTGACATGATCATTGCATTCACAGAATGTGTTCTAGGTGGCTGCCAGGGTATTCTAGATGGTTGTTAGGGTTGTTTTTGGTGAAGAAGAAAAAGAAAACTTTACTTCGACACCACAGCAAATCTAGGGATGTAACAATTCACTCAACTCACAATGTGATACCATTCACAATACTGATTTCACGATACGATTTTCTCATTATTTTTTTTACAAAATGAGATTTAAGACAAATTATAAAGGTAAAGTTGTCCTTTTATTATTTCTCAGACAAAATGCTGCACTTTTCTTTGTGAAATTAGAATATGTCAAATACTAAAACTAACTTGAAATTTTAAAGCAAATCCCAAATCAAATAAATAAATAATACAAATAAAATAAATATATTCATATAAATAAACTACAGATTTGCCTGTCCTTTTTCCATTTAAAATTGGAGGCAACCACTGCATTTTGGGGACGCCGGGATCGCGATTTTGCGAGCCCTGCTTAATATGGTGTCATTGCTTTTTTAGCCTTATGTTGTAAAATTGGACATAATGTTACAAAGAAAAGTTAATTTTTCTAAACTTTTCAAACAGTAAGTATTTTAATTTACTGTTATTGTTATTATTATTATTATTATTATTAGTCATTTTTTCCATCAATCCAAATATTAATAGTAGTAGTAGTAGTAGTACTTCTACTTTTTCTACCATTTTTAGCATTAAGTCTAATAATAACAATTCTAATAATTATTGTTGTTGTTGTTATTATTAGTCATTTTTTTATTTTATTAGTCACTACCCTCAGACGTGCAGGAAGCACATGAGGCGTGAAATTCGATGTGAAGGTGCGTCCCGCAGGGGAAAGTTCATCAGCGGGAGGACGAGGACGTGTCGAAAACACTGCATGTAGAGGTTCCTCACTGCTCGAGATGTTTGGTCAGACCTGTGGTGTGAAAAGGAGAGAAACCGATAGAAAGAGGACTAAACTGAGAAGTAGGGCTCGAAACGGGAAGGAGGATGTCAAAAAAAGAGAAGCATCTCCTTAGAAGCCTGCTGCTCACTATATTGGAGAGGAGTGCTGTTGCCAGGGCAACCAGCGGGACCCGTGATTGGTATTTGGAGCAGCGCTCCAGTGGAATCGCTGCAGAGGATTTGATGTTCGGCACACATCTGGCCTCGACAATTCCTCGCATCTCTTTTCCCCTTTTCCAGATACACTGCCTGCGTTTTCATTACAGCCTACACCATCCCCTTACCGCCAAACACCCCGGGGGACGGCGGCCAATCTGCTTTTATTGCCTGGCTCTTGTTCTCCGTGAGCCGCAGGCTGTCGTTTAACATGTGTATCAGATGCTCTGGGTGTCTTCCCTTCTGCATCTTCACCTTCAGTACTGTAGCCATCATCACTCCCGTGTCATGCTTACATTTACGGTTCTTATGCTGCATTTACACTATCAGACTATATCTTGGCACAAATCTGATATTTTGACATAAATATGTTTGTCTCGCCTGATTACATTTACTGGAATCAGTTCGCTAAAACACTGACCAGTGAGTTTGATGCTGGACTTCGACTATGCTAAGACTGGTAAAAAAATAAATATAAGTCGCTTGGGGATGTTTTTAGCAATAGCCAAAAAAACATTGTATGGGTCAAAATTATCGATTTTTCTTTTGTGCCAAAAATCATTAGGATATTAAGTATAGATCATGTTCCATGAAGATATTTTGTACATTTCCTACCGTAAATATATCAAAACTTAATTTTTGATTAGTAATATGCATTGCTAAGAACTTCATTTGGACAACTTTAAAGGCGAATTTCTCAATATTTAGATTTTTTTGCACCCTCAGATTCCAGATTTTCAAATAGTTGTATCTCAGCCAAATATTGTCCTATCCTAACAAATATATATATGATTATTAGTATTATTATTATTATTATTTATTTTTATAATAATAATAGTGCTGCTACAAATACAAAGATTATTTTTATTGTTTATTATTATTATTATTATTATTAGTCATTTTCCCATGTATTCTAATAATAATAATAATAATAATAATGTTTTCCATTGAAAAAGTTGATTATTCACCATTTTTACCATTATTATTATTGCATCAAAAAAATGGACTAATAATAACATAATTTGTATCCATTGAAAAAGTTGGATTGGACGAATTTTAGTGTTGTATATATAATAACTATTGTAGTTGAAATAGTGTTTGATGTGTGATAGACTGCAACATTTCTAAAAAATAAATACGTATAATATGCATTGCTGTCAGTCTTATTACTTATTTGCCAGTGATTGCACTTGTGTGTTCTCATGTCGTGTCGCTCAACTGCAGTGTAGTGTGTTTGGTAACCTGTCTGGAAACAATCATCAGTGGTGTTTGCTTAGGCTAGCATATTTTAATGTCTGTAAAAGATAAAAAATATGTTTTTTCCCCAGAATCTGTGTACTAGATGCATTGTATACAAGGCAACAAAAAAAACTGCTTATGTTTAGACGTCTGTGAGCGAATGAGGTGGAATCACAATGGCACAGTGGCTTTTGTTTAAATTATTTGATTACATTTTGTAAATATATATTTAATTAATTTAATAATTCTGCAATAATTAAACTAATTGTTTATGATTTAAATAGTATTATTTTAATACTATTTATTAATAGCTCAGCCAGTTACATAAATATATAAAAAAAATTGTGATGCAGCATTTTAATAAAATCCATTTCTCAGAGTAACTTTGAAATAAATCATTTTTAAGCCTTAAATTATAATCAGTTCTTTTAGAAGTGATTGCAACTTTTTATGTGAGCATTTTACAGATTCTAGACAATACTTTATTGCAATACTCCAAATGTGATTTAAGTGCTGTCAGATTTTAGCCTGAATGTGATTCGGTCTTGTGAACAGGTCGTTCAAGTGGACTAGAAAATCTCAAAGCCCCTTCAGACGTCACGTCATGGTGCTTTTAAAGCCGTCTAAACCTCTGCAAGCTCTCTGAGTCACTCAATTCACAATATTTCTGAATATAATAGTCTCAAATGATCAGATCATTGACAGCTCAATCACTAAAGCATCATAAAGCCGTCATGAACATTCATTCAGGTTAATGCTGCAATTTTCCATATGCTGCTCTTTTTATTACTGTCGTGTTACTAAGTAGATCTTTTCAGCTTCTGCAGAGTGGTGTTTGATTGTGCAAAAGTCAGTATTGTGGGTGGTTACCAGGGTGGTTGCTATGCAGTTGCTAAGGTACTTTTGCCCAATAAGCACACATATATGTCCAAGACGTCTGTTGAGGAGCACGTCATCTGAAAAGCATTGCATTTTAATAACTGGCGTGCATGTAAAAACTGATTAGGTTTGCTGTGCGTTTTTTTTTTTAATGTAGTCAGTATCTGTATTTATGTAATCAGCCAAAAAGCATACAGGTGCATCTCAATAAATTAGAATGTCGTGGAAAAGTTCATTTATTTCAGTAATTCAACTCAAATTGTGAAACTCGTGTATTAAATAAATTCAATGCACACAGACTGAAGTAGTTTAAGTCTTTGGTTCTTTTAATTGTAATGATTTTGGCTCACATACTTTAATTGTCATAAATTAACCTTGTATCTTGATGAAGCAATTATGTAACCAGCATATGAATTGGTTATATTTTTCCTTGTATGTTGTCTTTGATGTCACTATATGGCAAATGCAATTTTTTTTTTTTTATTAAAAACAAATTTTCAGTTGCCAGAGAGTATTTATTATTTTAGACACAACATATTTTATTTTATTATTTTATTTCAGTTATGTTCAGTTATTAAACTACTTTTATTAGTTTAGGCCCACAACTGATGCCTAAAATATTTTATTTTATTTTAAAATTGTATTCAGTGCTAGGGTTGTTTTGGGTGGTTATTTGGTGTCTCAAATCGAAAGAGTTGACTCAGACCTCTCAATGATATTCTAGTCTGTAGAAATGGCTCAGGTCACTTCTTCAAAACTAGTTTTAGTGTTTTTCAACGGTAGTAATCGTGATGTTTTTAGTTCCTTAGCAATGTTATTTCACCACAAGCATTGAAAATGAAAGCTTAAGAACAATGCATTCACTTCCATCTACAGAAATCATATTTCTCAGAATCCGTCAGCCTAATGCGTGAAATATAAACAGAAGGCCTACCCATTAGATAGAGTTCACTTCATACTCAGTAGGTGTTCTATTCACAAGTGTTTCTGAAAACATAAAGCGATGAATGTGAAGTAGTGCATTAAATATGTGTGTTTAATATAGTATGTGTTTAATGCACTAAATGGAACGGATGAGTACAGCTGAAGAATCCTATTTAAAGACACCACATAACATTTCCACTTAACTCCGTTTCTTCGCAGTAATGGCTATTTCTGTGGTAGGAGAGACCGCAGGGAAATCAAATGGCCGTTTCGTTTATCTGTCTTTAAGCCCCATCCTCACAGAACCGCCAGTCCGTTACTTATTTTTGCTCTTGTTCTCACACATCACGTTCCTTCACTTTCACACTTTAGCTTATTCAAAGTGCCGTTTGGCAAGATGGTTGCTTGGATGTCTGGTGTTTTGCAAGATTCAGTGCAACCCAAAGTGATTCCATTGGCTAAAAGAACTATTTCTCCATTAATAAATTAACCTTGTATTCTGATGAAATAAGCTTTAATGTAAGAAACATTAGTGCTGGGCGGTATACCGGTTCATACCGAATACCGGTGTTTATTTTTGTTATGATATGAATTTTTAAAATACCGCAAGAAACATATGTATTGCTTATAAAATGTTCACTGGTGTGTTGCCTTTGACGTCACTATATGGCAAATGGATATTTTTTATTTTTTTTATTTAAAACCGGTTGTCAAATGGTATTTTAATTAAATTAATTAATTAATTGATTTATCTTTCATTTATTTTATTTGGGTATTTTATTTAATTTATGTTCATTTGTCAAAGGGTATTTATTATTTTAAGCCCATAACTGATGCATTTTATTGCATTGCATTGGCTCTGTGCTTGTACTCTGCACAATGACAATGAAATTAAATGTTATCAACTTTTTTAGTTAAGTTTAGTTTACCTCAAGTGATGACTAAAATGTATTTTTTTTATTTAGTATAGTTCAGCTATCAAAGGATATTTATTATATTAGACCCACAACCAATGCCTAAAAGATATTTTATTTTATTTGAGATTTTAGTTAGTTTAGTTCAGTTGTCAAAGGGAATTCATTATTTTAAGTTCACAATTGATTCCTAAAATATTTTATTTTATTATTTTAATTTATTTTATTTATTAATACTTTACTACACTACCATCACAGTGTATAAAACTTCAGCCACATCACCTTCTTATATTGCAGAGAGAAAAATCAATTTGCGAGCAGGACAATATCCCATATTTTTATTGCTCCTCCTTTCTTTCTGTCTCTTAGCTTTTGAATGGGAGGCGTCTAAGAGAAGCCTATTGAGTGTAATAGACTTTTCTTTAGCCTTACTCGTCTTCTCTGAGGCCAGTGACTCCAGCTGCGTGTTTTCTATCACAAAGCAGAGCTGATGGCGGCCTCTTATCAGCGAGCCCACAAGGCGCAAGTGCTTTCTGAGACATAAGCTGTGCGAGTGCTTGTGTAAACCGAACCAACAGCTACATTTCACACACACACATGCCCTCAGAGGCCAGAGAATGATAGGCCAGCTACATTTAGCTGCTAAACGCCAGGCATTCAAAATAAAAAAGAAACCCTTTTTTTCCTGTGCAAAAAACTACTTGGTGCGCCAAGTTTTACACCTAAACAAATGTAATAGTCATAATTAATCAAATGATTAGTATTATTTTTTTGTTTATTTTACTTTTTACGTGCATACAAGCTGGTCCAAAAAACACCTAAACAAATGGAATAGTCTTATTAATAAAATTATTATTATAATTATGAATTAATTTATATATTTATTTATTTGCATGCATATAAGCTGATCTAAATAAATAAATTAGGGCTACACGATTATGACAAAAATCTAAATTGCCGATTATTCCCTTGGAATTGTAATTGCGATTATCGCAATTTACATTGAATGATGTTTTGAATAACTTTATACTGTTGTTTGAAGCAACTGCATGCCATATTTTTATATGAAAATAAACACGCTGAAAACACTGTTCTTTAAAAACTTGTATTGCTTGTCTATAGCATTAAGCCTCGAATGTCAACTATACATTGGTTTGGTTCCTTCTTTAAATAATAAAAAAATAAAATAAAATAAAATTAGTTTAAAATAAAAAATATGCATGGTATTATAATGGAATACTAAAATTAAAACAATGGGGAAAAAAACCTTAATATAACATGTAGAAAGAAAAAAACACACACCTCAAGCACTCAGAATACCATAAGTGGACTTTGAACGATTACGTGATTGTGGCATCCGTAATTGTAATCACGATTAGAAATTTGATTAATTGTGCAGTTAATAATAATTTGTTTATTTTAGTTTTCATGAATATAAGCTGGTATGAATAAATAAATCATTATAAACAAAAAAAAAGTTATTTATTCATTTACACCAACTACTTGGCACACCAAGTTTTAGACCCAAACAAATGGAATAGACATTCTTAATAAAATTCTCATTAAAAAAGTTATTAATATAAAAATCTACTTGGTGCACATAGTTTTACAAATAAAGGAATGGAATAGACATTATTAATAAAATTATTAACATTTTTCGATGATTTTACTTTTTGCAAGCATATACGTGTTATTTTATTTTATAGCTTGGTTTGAGCTGATGGTGCAATCTCTGATTTAGTTTTGTTTAGGGATGCTCCGATCAGGATTTTTGCAGCCGATACTGAGTACCGATTTCTTGTCATGGTGATCGCCCGATACCGATGCCGATTCTGATGCTTCTAGCTTTATATAGACGGTTTCATCGGACGCACGCATCTGGCCCGAAGTTAACTTCTGGTCTGTGTTTGATTATCAGTCTGGCTATGGCGCCGGCTACAAACGCAGTTAAAGTTAAGGTGATGAGTAGACTGAAGTTGGGCTCAGGTGGTTGTGCTCGGGGATGTGTTTCCCATACATTTATTTATTTGTGGCGCTTGCCACAATATCAAAACTGCTGACGGATTTTCCAAAAGGCACGTTTAAAAATAAAAACGAGGTGCGGGTTTTTATATCACTGTGTTTCTGAAGGAAGACTATCTTTAGAAAATTTTCGATGTCATTTTAAAACACAAGCACTGATTAGAGTGGCCGCGATCAGCTCCGGTAGCCGTGGAGCCATAACTCGCCGCAGACGCGTGCAGTGAGGTGCAGATCAGCTCTAACGTCACTGAATCTGCTGTTAAAAATGAACCATCTATTTATCATATCATCATGCAAAACATACACGACAAACAGCAAATTTTTCATTGTTTCTTGAAACGTCATAGCATTTCCACACCGGCGATGACATGACTGCGGCGCCAAATTATTTATGTCCCCACGCATCATGTACGTGGTCACGCGTTGACATCATCAAATTGCGATCGGTTCCTGAGATCGGCCAAGTGTAGTGAGTACCAATCGAGTCATAAAATATGATTATCGGCCGATACCGATCTCCGGCCAATCGATCGGAGCATCCCTAGTTTTGTTTCGTTAATTAGATTGGTTCCTTATTAAGGGTCAGTATGTTTCTGTTTCCAGTAATGTACTGCTGTCTGTTGGTGTGATGATGCAGTAATGTGTGTGTGTTCAGCAGCAGATCCGTTTGCAGAAGAGCGCTGTGGCGCTGGCATGCAAGTGTAAAGCGCCAGCATCTCTCTTCCAGCCATTCTTTCTTCACAGTATTATTCATTGATGCGCGATCTGTTGTTTCCTCTGGCTATTTATAAACTAACACACAGCCTCTGAGAAGCACAGATCTCCAGAGTGCATCACCCACCTTCTACCACATCCTCAAAAACTGGTTAGCAGCCTGTACGCACGTGTGTGTGTGTGTGTGTGTTGTCCTCATTTTGTCTTGTTCTTACTCTGTGTTTTCATATCTTCACTGGCCTGTTGTAGTGTGAAACTCTCACACCATCCTGCTCTTCAGCTCTTCATTTTAAAAGGTCAGAGGTCATTCCTGTTATGCAGAACCTTGTGAACTCTGTAACTATTTTTTTTTTTTTAAAGAAATGCTTATATGATAATATTTTCCTAAAAGTGTATGATAGGCTGTCAGAAAACTTTTTTTGAGCAACAAAAAATATATAATTATTAAATTTTTCTGTTATTTATTCTAACGGTGGAAAATTTTAGAGGGAGACAAACTCAAATGTTATATAAATATCTACATATAAATATAAAATTAAATTACGCTTAAAAAATAAAAATTCAATGGCATACGATGCAAAAACATCTTGTGTTGATATGTGGAATTCATATTGTTCATTATTATGCTTCATTATATATTTGAATACTCATTTGAATATTTAATTTTATGAAAATGTAAAAAAATCCAATCCAAATGCCGTGGGCTGATGACTCTCAGCTGTGACCAATCAGCCCGTGATGAGCGTGTGCAGGTGTTCCTCGTCCGTTTCCAGGGCAACGCTGATGTGAGCTCGGGACGCTCGTCACAATATATATATGTATTTTTTATTTATTCATTTTAGGTGTGAGCATAAAAAAAATATATTACTTTCCTTTAAAAAAACAACAACAACAACATGGTTCTTGCACAATAGAAACGACCCTGACATATTGTTGTGCGCTCCAGTGTTACGGACATCATATCATATGTTTTTTATTTATCATTTTATTATTATTTTTATTATTATTTAATTAAAAAAAATATTTTTATTATTATTTTCATCTACATACATTACATGTATGTAGATGAACATGCACAAAATACTACAGGTCGAATGCAAGAATGAGGTTTTGGGTTCTTAAGGTTACAGTATGTTTTCATATTACATGAACTCATTTGCACAAGATCAAGGAAAATTTGATTCCTCATTATATGAGCATTTAAAACAGGCTGATTATGAGGGTAGTTATGGAGGATATATGGTACAGATCAAGAACAAAGCAGGCTTACATTTACAAGTCATGTATAATGTCTGTGCACTGCTGGGTTGCCAGAACCGTTGAAATTAATCAGCTGCTAATTCATTTCATGCTAATTAATGCTGCAAAAGAAAATCTAAATATGCTAAGCAGGCCAGTGATGTGAAGTTACGTTCAAGTAGCTTCATTTCAAGGCATCAGAAAACCTGTGAATTGTTTTTCATGAAAATAACAGTTTAATTCCCACTGCTTTTTTCAGTCCGGAAAACTTATGTACAATATTAGGAATTTGATTTACCTCCACTATTCTTTTAAAGTCGTTCATCTTAATGTTGAGACTGTTAAATTGTCCCAGTGTAATTCTTGCTTTGATATTTGTCAAACCCTGTACAGTTTCTGCAGTATGTAGGGAATCAAATGAATCAGTGAATCAGTTCATGACTCCTCAACTCTTGCTCTAATGCATGCAAAACGTGCTAAACTCAACCTTTGTCATCCGCGTCTCATTAGTACCTGTTCCTCCAGCTGCACTTTACCCAGTGCAGTCAGGCAAGACTGAAGGGTCGTGGGAAGATACTGAGACAACAGACATATCATAACACATGAGCACTGCTTGGCCAGGCTTCTCGCTGGTAAATTAGTTTAGATTAATGTGCTTTTAATTAGAGTTTGTTCTTACCCTTGTTTGGAGCAGCAGCAGCTTGACCCGAGCAGATGCTCACGCCGAACATGCAAACCCAGTTTCCCTCAGATACGCATGTTAGACTTTGATGGGTGATCATTACCGTTACATATTTCTTGCACCGTGTGTGTGTGTGTATTTATGCATGTATATAAATAAATAGTCATTTGAAATGGAATATTTTCAGAAAATTTAAAACAGAGCAAAAATGCAAGAAGTTTTAATCATTTGATATACTGTATACAATAAAATTTAGAATGATTGCTTATTCTTTTATATAAGTACAGGTCAGAGTATGTATGTTTGTATGTATTTTTACATTAATATATCTCTTATGCCGAATTAATATTTTGACATTTTATTTTCTCAAAAGTTATTTAAAACATTAAAGTAGACACTTCACTTGTATTTAATATGCTTTGCATAAAATAAAATATTCAAATTTAAGTAATTATTCAAAAATGTAATGAAAAGTTATAATGAACATTATGACCTCCACAAATCGACAACCTATATCAACAATTTTATTTTGTTTTATGTAGAGTTCATGTCTTTTCATTGAGTATACAGCAGAAAATATAAACAGGAAATGGTTAATGTTTTAATAATAGTTGTCGTGTTCAATTTTTTTGAAAAATTATTAGAATTGGAATATGTTATTAATATTTTTATTTCATTAACATTTTATGTTTTCATTTCATTTGCATGCTGTGTGTTGACTGTTAGACAGGTTGCACAGTCAAACCCCATTCAGAAATTTGCATTTTTAAATTGTGTTTTAAATATGTTTTTAAAAAGACACGTCTTTTGCCGTTATGCAGTGCTTTGAATTGTTTTCTGAGTGTTGAGTGTGAATGTTGCATTGTTTCATACTCCTCAGCCTCCAGTAGGCTCTGATCTTTTGTGAAGCAGACCAAAATCATTTCGATTTTGTTTAGATGTTCAGGATTCATAGACGTTGTTCGTAGTCGCTGCACTTGCCAAGACTCATCATCCTGTAAATCCCCAGGATCCCTTGTCTAATGCAGTCTATTTTTAATCTGTGGTCCTGTCCTGACGGAGTCCGGTGGGTTTTGATTGAGCTGATTTGTCGTGACACACTTCTGTGAGGTTTCTGACGTGTTCAAACATGTGGACGTGTGTTCTAATACATTGCAGCCTTTGCACTATCCTGTATTTATCGGCCCTCGGTGGCTGAAGTAATGAACAGTATCATTCAGTGTGTGCACCGTCTAATTACAGTTTAAAAAATTGAATTATACTGAAATGCATTTCCGTCGCTCTGAGCAATGAAAACATTACTGTAACTGCTGTCCTGTCTCAGATGTGCAGCATTCAAGCAGAATGTGATGAAAATGATCACAGATGTGACAAAAGAATAGAATTGGATAGCAATTTAAAATCTAGTTGGCAGATGCCAAAATATATTGTGTTGAAATGTGGAGTTACGTCAGGAATTGTTGGTTAAAAGATACGATATAAGATACTGAACAAGCTTTTTGAAAGTTTACAGATTTGTTCATATCAGTCAGGTGTGACTTCACTCTTTGATCTTCGTAAGTTCTCTCACTTAAAAGCTCCTTGATAAAATGACAAATCAAATAAACTCTATGGAATAAAAACGGTTTAATAGTCCTCAGGGCAATTTCAGCATTTTCTGGGTATCTTCGTTTTATTGATTCCTCCGTGTGACCGCAAATCCTGTGATATTTTCAGTGTTTTTTTTTTTATTGAGTTTGTCCATTATATTGCAGGGTGGTTTTAGATTGATGGTCAGTTTGATTTGTGACTTAACCTTTACAGATATCTGTGATTGCAAATGGAAAGTCCAATGAAATAGAACTTGTTTTGTACCTGGATTACATGATCATTTCTGTCTCAACCAACTGATCCTATTGTCATTGTGCCTTTCTGCAAACGTATGCTTTGTTTTTTGGGCATCCACTTTTTTTTTAACATAAAACAACTGTAGTTGGTCATTTTACACGCAGGTAAGAAAATGTCTTCCTTATTAAGTGACCAGAATCAATTGCAATTCTGCTTTATGCTACTTGTGTAGTGTCGTTTTTTTAAAGGAATAGTTCATCCAAAAATGAAAATTTGCTAAAAATGTACTCACCCTCAAGCCATCCGAGATGTAGATGAGTTTGTTTGTTCATGGGAACAGATTTGGAGAAATGCAGCATTCCACACTAGTTTAAATTTCATTGATTTTAGTACTTCAGCGTAAATATTTCTCATTTTTGTTTACTAAGTGTAAGTTTTTAATCTAATGTTTCTATTTTATTTCAGCTTTATTAAAAAAACGATTTTTAATAGTTTAAGTTTTAGAAATAAAAGAAATAGAATAAGAGAAATTGTATTAGAAGTAATGCAATAAATACATTTTTATAACATTTATATTATGTGTGTTTGCATGTGTGTGTGTGTGTGTGTATATATATATATAATTTATTTTATTTTTTACAATTTTTTCATTATTATAAAATTCATATACCATGGAATTTACATGGTTCCTCAGTGAATATGGTACCATGGCACTTCTGTTTGCAGTGAGTAAGTGTAATTAGTTTTACTCAGACTGGGGTCATTTTGCTACTATAATTCAAATAGGTGCCTTGTTAGAGAATTGACTACGAGGTCTTAATTTGTCACACTTTAGCCCTTGATCAAAGCCAAAATCTTCCTTTTTTCCGCCAGTAACCTCCGCCAAGCTCAATACTAATTTCTCGCACTGCTGTGCAATTTATTTGCTGTCAAACTGTGACTTCTGGTCACAAAAAAACTGTCGATTTACTGTCATGATATTTGCCCTTGTGTCTGATCCGTTACACTTACACAGTTTGTGAGCGGCTCGTTCCTGCCCCATATATCCACATCTGCGTTTGTGAGACACAGATATTTGCCCTCCTTTCCAGCACCTTTGGGGAAAAGGTTTCACAATTCTTGGTAGAGCTCCAATTAAATAGCCAAACACAGTAATTGTACAAATAGCTGATTGCATTGCATCCTAAAGCATAGAGCGACTGGATAAGAAACATTCAAGAGATGTTTAGTGTAATTAGCAAATAACATGTTTGGTCGAGTGGAGTGGAGTCATAACCCGATGCAAGCGAACACCCTACAGCTGCTCGCTTTGGGTTTTTCGATGCATTTTCTGTGCGATTTGTGTGCATGTGTAAGTAAAGACGGGTCAAAATGCCTGCGTCTGACAGGTAAGACTGCTTGTCTGAACAGGAGGCCCATTTGTATGGATATCTGAGTGCTTATAATGACTACACATCCCCCTGAGCTCAACCAGGGCCAAAAATGCCCTTTATTACCACTCTACATGCAAATGCCATATGCAAATACAGGTTCATTAGATCTTCTCTGGATCTTCCATTGACAGTTCAGTTTTTCTCCTAGAGTATCGCTTTTCCTTGCCCTCTTTTCTGTAGGGGGAAAAAGTGGGTCAACTCACGCCATTGTCTATTTCCAGCCTGAGAAAACTCACACAAATAGAAACGAATAACAATCAGCAGATATGGACATTTCAGTGCTTGTCTGTGTGGTTGGATAAGAGTAATTAAATGGCAATTTCTTGTGTTTTTTTTCTCTGAATGAATAACAAACCTTAAAGTCAACATGAAATGAATATTTTTTTTATCAATATTTAATTATATACTGTATATATATATATATATATATATATATGTGTATATATAGATATTCATATATATATTTTTAATATTTAAAATTAGTTCACTATGTTATTTATTTATATTTTGTAATTTACTATTTAGAATTTGTTGTTATATATTTTGTCTATATAGCTTAATACTCATAATTTAAAAAATTGTTTACTGTTGCTAAAAAAAATCTGGCCAAATGTTAGTACAGTAATTTAATGCTCTTTAAAATAATAAATAAGAGAAGCCTTTTCATGTTGATTTTAGAGGCAAAGTGTGTCTTTTATGTTAAAAATAATTTTTTTCTTACCCTATTTTTGTTTTGTTTTGTAGGCTTTCTGAAGGGTGTTTGTCTAAACAATTGCAGTCATGGTGTTTGGAAACCCTGTTTGGAATTAATTATTATTTTTGTAATTCAGTCTGGTGCAGCTAGTGGAGCATAAATTGCATTAAACTAAACAAATTTTCAGTTTGTCTTGTTACAGATTGTATATCTTATCCTTATATTCAATCGACCGCTGAGATGTTGGCACTCTCGTTTCCCTTTTCCTGAACTGTCAGGATGTATCGGATTCTTGTTGCATCGAGATTCCCAATGCTGCCTTCATCAACTCACATCTCAAAGGGTTTTTTTTAGACAGAAAAAGCCTGTTTTAGTTCTGTCAAGTTCACCTTTAAACTCAGCACACATCTTCTGTCTGCACTGCCAGGCCTGGAAGAAGCTTTTCCTCAGCGCTGATGGCTGTGTGTTGTTTGCCATGAGATGAAGAAAAAGATTGAGATTGGGTTCCCCTTGATTTTGATTGCCGTGGATCAAGCATGTTTAATAGGTACACAAAGCAGCGTCGGCCGCGTCGTAGCACTCCATCTGGACTTTGATGTCTTTGAGAGGCCAAGACCTGAAGAAAGGATCTGGAGCTCGTTTAATGATGCTGCACTCTGGACTGCTTTGCCTGGGAAGAGATTCATTGAACTTGGAGCAGCTGTGTTTGCTGTCAGCGCCTCCAGGTACTCTCATGCTCCTTTGCATCTTACAATGTAAAGTAATTCTCATGGGCGGATTGAGTTGCTTTGGAGAAAGACACGTTTATGAAGCTGCAGAATTCATGGCATAAATTTTCCATTGGTGCATTAAATTTGCAGGACGCTTTTCAGTGTGCATTAATAAAATGCTAATTTAAAAAAATAATAATAAATTTAAAAAAAAAATATATATATATATATACACTGTATATAGTTTACTATTTAAAATAAATGTGCATATAAAATAAATTTTATATATATATATATATATATGTGTGTGTGTGTGTGTGTGTGTGTGTGTGTGTGTGTGTTAGTTAATCATTTCAAATAAATTTGACACAGAGAGAGAAACAATCTATATATTGTTTTTTTAATACATTTAATACATTAATACAAAATAATTTAAAATAAATAAATCAGCGTAGCCTTGAAATGCGTAGCATTATTCTATGTGATGATGTGATTTCAACAAGAGAGAGAGAGGGAGTATTTTTGACGAGAGGGGTGGGGCCGAGAACCGTGGGAACGGAGCGAGGCCGCTGGAGTAAATGCTAATGCGCGACACCTGTGCCACTCACCGGTCTCGAGTCCCACGGAGGAGCTCCGGAAGAATAAAACGGGGACCGGCAAACA
>NW_015633542.1:1029198-1033256 GCF_001515625.1 Sinocyclocheilus rhinocerous
GTACTGCGTTAGGCTAACCGAGACTTGTCATTTGCACTTATATATTGTTGCTCTTTGTTAGTTTTGATTGCTTCTATTGTCCTCATTTGTAAGTCGCTTTGTATAAAAGCGTCTGCTAAATGACTAAATGTAAATGTAATTAATAATATATTATACATTTTATATTACATAAATAAGTTTATAAATATAAATATAATTAATATTTATTTATTTAGAATTCATGTATATAAATACATATAAATATATGTACACGTTTATATTTTTTATATTATTTTTGTATATGTATATTTTTTTGCCTTTAGTGGCATTAAAGCACGATTTTCGACTGCCGCAAAGCAAAAGTGGATATAGCAGCTTTAAACTGACCCTTAAATAAAGTTATATTTGATCAATTTCAAATGCATAATAAACATTATCATACACCATTATGTAGTCATTATTGCTATTGCAAAATTGGTGTTGCAGACTTGAATTATGCTTCAAATCATTGATCCTGTTGAGGAGAAGTGTGCTGCTACTTGTCTGATTAATCAGATTAACAGTTTCTACCTCAGGTACCTTCTACCTGGTTGATCAAACAGGTGAAGAAATTCCATAGACTTCAATTAAAGTATTCACCATCAGAGCATCCTAGCAGCAGCATAGCAACACCATGGCAACCACCTACAGAATCATGGTGGTGACTTTGCACGCAGATGTAAAAACATGCCGTACATTATCAGATGCGGTTCCTGTGTACAGTGCCTGTTTCTTCTCCATCCCTACCTTGGCACTTGGTTTCTGAGCCGCCTGTGTCATATATGTGTGTTCAGGAGAGCCCAGCGCTGACAGCTTTTGTAATTGAGTGCTTACAGGTCACAGACCATTTCAGACGCAGCAAAGTCTTCCTGACAGCTCTCAGCCCAAAAATAGCCCCATTCCAGCTGAGTCGCCTGAGTCGCTTGTCTTGTATGGTGTCGTGGAATTGAGAAGGAGAGGCATACAATGTTCTGAGAGGGTCTCGTAAACCTCCATCAAACAGTCCTTCAGTGTGTGTGTGTTTGTGTGTGTGTGTGCACTAATTCCTTGCCTTGCCTAATTCAACATGTGAGTTTTGTACTGTCACATGTTGTGCTATTTAAAGCGTACGACGGAGTATTATCCAAAAATAGTCACTTAATTATAAATCCACAAGGAATACACACAGGAGAATCGTACGAACAAACATAGCACACACAATGGTAAAGCAAAAAATAACCTGCAACGACTGAACAGAACAGGGAGTATAAATAAGGATACTAATGAATGAGTATCAGCTGCAAATCATAAGTAACCATAGAAACAAATCAGGACTGAACAGAAACTAGGGCAATGGAACAAAACAAGGCAGGAAAACAGGAACAGGGAGAAACACAACCAAAAGTCCCTAACTGTGAGAGTAGCTACTCCTCCTGGAAGGCGCGTCCATCTGAGGTGGGAGAGAGGGGGCTCTGGAGGAGGACGCGGAGGACATGCAGGACAGGGAACCAGGGGAGAAGGTGGATGGAGAGACCAGGGTGTAGCTGACGTTGGGAGGAGCCAAGAGCAGGAGGAGCCAGGTGTTGGGCCAGAGACCAGCCAGGACGAGGCCCCAGGGCGGAGTCGAGGGAGGGAGGAGCCATGGTGGAAACTTAGCAGACGACACCCTGGGGACGAGCGATGGAGATGGAGCCGCTGGAGGTGGAGAGCCAGGGTGACACCCAAGGTCCGGAGGGCCAAGGTGGAGCTGACAGCTCATGCGAGCAAGGCGGAGACGGGAGCAACTGAGGACAATGGTGGAACCGGAAGGAAGGAGGAGCCAGATGGAGCCAGAGGGATTGAGGGACAAGGCGAATCCAGAGGAGTGGAATCCTGTAGTGGAGGAAGGTCAACGACTGACTTAAGTGAAGCCGAAGGGACAAAGGAGCCTGGTCCACGGTGGAGATGAGGGAGCAAGGAGGGGAGAAGGTGGATGGAGAGACCAGGGTGTAGCTGACGTTGGGAGGAGCCAAGAGCAGGAGGAGCCAGGTGTTGGGCCAGAGACCAGCCAGGACGAGGCCCCAGGGCGGAGTCGAGGGAGGGAGGAGCCATGGTGGAAACTTAGCAGACGACACCCTGGGGACGAGCGATGGAGATGGAGCCGCTGGAGGTGGAGAGCCAGGGTGACACCCAAGGTCCGGAGGGCCAAGGTGGAGCTGACAGCTCATGCGAGCAAGGCGGAGACGGGAGCAACTGAGGACAATGGTGGAACCGGAAGGAAGGAGGAGCCAGATGGAGCCAGAGGGATTGAGGGACAAGGCGAATCCAGAGGAGTGGAATCCTGTAGTGGAGGAAGGTCAACGACTGACTTAAGTGAAGCCGAAGGGACAAAGGAGCCTGGTCCACGGTGGAGATGAGGGAGCAAGGAGCCAAGACCGAGCCGATGGGTCGGAGGACCGAGGTGGAGTCTGGGACTCGAAGGCTGGAGGCAGAGACAGGGGATCATCACGCCTAGGCAGAACTGGAGACTGGAAGGCCCAAGGTGAATCATACAACCAGTGGAGGCATGGTTGAGACTGGCTGGTTCTAGGAGAGGAGTCGGGAGAGGGAGGCTGGGAGGGAAATTAGGAGAACATGAGCTGGGCGGAACCAGCAGAGATTCGGGAGACATAGGAGACTCAGGAGAGCTGAGCGGAAGTAGCGGAGACTAAGAAGATGTAGCAGAATTGGTTATTACCTCCCCAAATCAGTCTATTAAATCCTCTTTAAAAATGTCCATAAGTTCCTCTAAATAGTTTCCAGAGACCAGTTGCAGCTCAGCGGCAGGAGTGTGGGCGGGGCTTCCCTTCAAGCCATCGATCTCCATTAGTACTCCCTCAGGTACGTTCGGTGTTGCCGGCTCACACACCTGGTCAGACGCTCCGGGGCGATGACAAGTGTAGTCGCTTCTCCTCACGTTGGCTCTTCAGTCATAACGGGCTCGGGCTCTCCGTCTGCAGTGGGCTCAGGCACACACTCCATGCAGCTGGGTGATGATGGCTGGCTGGGCTCTGGGTCGGGAGTGGGGCTGGAGATGTCGAACTTAGCAGGGCAGTTTGAGAAATATAGTCTATAACTCTCCAGCACCCGCTGCAAAACTCCCTCAAGGACCTTCCCTAGACAGCTTAGCTTTTGTCCAGGTGTGCAATCCGACTAAATAAAAGGTGCACAGGCAGCTGTCTGTGTAATGCGTTAGGAAGCAAGATCTAAAAAGTCCCTCATGTGGTCCTCGAGGGAGCAATACTCTTGCTCCAGGCAGAGGAGTTGACAGCAGGCAAATCCATTAAAAAACAAAAAAGGACAAAACAAAAGAAAGAGAAACGCGGCAAATACTTACTTTTGTAGTCGGTTATTCTGTCACGTGTTGTGCTATTTAAAGGACACAATGAAGGAGTATTATCCAAAAATAGTCTTTTAATTATAAATCCACAAGGAATACACACAGGAGAATCGTAGGAGCAAGTGTAGCACACACAATAGTAAAGCAAAAAATAACCGGCAATGACTGAACAAAACAGGGAGTATAAATAAGGAGACTAATGAATAACAGCTGCAAATCATAAGTAACCATAGAAGCAAATCAGGACTGAACAGAAACTAGGGCAATGGAACTAAACAAGGCAGGAAAACAGGAACAACCAAAAGTCCATAACTGTGACATGTACCTTATAGAGTTCTAGATTTATATGAAAGGCAGAATATTAGTGTGTTTGTCATTGGTTAATATTAGTGTTGATGATGGTTGATGATTGTTTTGGCACCCAGAGAATTGCAATACACATGGATTTTCACTTTTTAAAAATATTAATATATAACTACTCACTTATTGATATTTATGGATAAACGTAGTTTGCAGGAGCACCTCTGTTGTTTGCCTTTTTGATTGATTTTTACAAGAAACAAATATGCTTTAAAATCGTTTTTAAATGGCACAGTTTTTAAATCTAAAGATCTGTTTGATATTTTAGGTACTTTTTGAAACCTCATATACTATATATATATATATATATATATATATACAGTGGGTACGGAAAGTATTCAGA